>NW_027466864.1:4017500-4135000 GCF_046128005.1 Genypterus blacodes | reverse complement strand
ATCTGACATCTGCTTGGCAGCATGTTAAATGCCCACACACAGCTGCAATAGCTCACCCTCAGAATGGCTACTGTATATCAGTTGGTGTGCAACAAGCAAGGTTTTTACTCCTGACACCGATGCAATGTCTCCAATCAACAAAGACAACGCTTGCAACTGTTTTTTGACTTTAATGAACTGAAAATGAGCCACTGTAGGCTAAAACTCAATCCATACAGTCACAAAAACAAACTTATTTCAAAAGCTGCTCTCTCTTAGCTGCAGCATACAACCTGTATATATATATATATATATATATATACTTTTACACTATGTTATGCTATTCCAATTAGAGAGTTGTGTGTGTCTGTTTGTGCGTGTGTATCCAACATTAATTTACATGCAATTAGCAGTTTTATGTTTTATTTGCACTCCCATATTAAAGTAGTGGGACATGAATGGAAAGACCCTAGCAACCCACATAATGATGAATGATGTCACAGTTAACAAATTTGGGGGAAGGTCAAATTTAAGTTGAAGGCTGTGATTCTCTGATGGTCAGCAATAACAGGACAATAAGATCAGGCTTGTTCCTTTGTGGGAAGAAACTGAAAGTACCCAGAGAAATGGGACACACAGAGGACCATTACATTGTATTTTGAAATGCAATCATGATGAAAATACTATCTTGACTTTTGGTTTGTTTGATTGAGGTCTGCATGATGTTTTCATCTTGCAAGGTCCAGTTTGGAAGCAGGTCTAGAAAAGAGAAAAGAGATGAGATGAGCAGTTACTACTTCTACTACCACTGCCACTTCTAATAAAAATGATAATAATAACAATAGTAATGATAATAGTAATGATAATATCTACCCTAAAACTTCTGCAGGACCTTCTCTAGTCGAAACCAATCTTTATTTGGAACAAGGTTTTTCCACTGCTTGCGGAAGCTGTCCGTAGGAGAGAACATCCGGAGCATATCACGTCCATATTTTCTGTGGAGGAAAAGAAAATCTCACTGAGCACCAAGAGAATAAGGAACACCATATTCAAACCTCACACCATAAGAACACACAATCTTGAGAATTAAATACAACAATTTATTTTTTACCTGACTTCCTCTGCTCCATCCAAAGCCATTGCACAAGAAGCCTTAATGATTTGGCTCCTGAAAGGCTTTGGTGATGACAGGACCTGATTCCCTCCAAGGATGTAAATCAGTTGGCTCAGGTGTTGAGCTGCACTCCCCCTCACTAAAGCACTACTATGGCTAATGAAGGAAAAGTAATAATATGTGAAACAAATCTGTTTACTAAATGTTCTTGTTTTCTTTAAATTGCTAACAATTTGACAGCTTCCTTCTATTATAAATACATTTAACTTACCACAACCCTGTATTGGTAAGGGCATTTAAAACTGGACCGGGGCTGCAGTGGTTTGTCAGGGCATCAAGAGCCAGATTAACTTGTAGCGTGTCAGTCTTCAGTCTAGCCTGTCCTAGTTTGAGCAGCAGGGCGCTGCCAGTGCACTCTGCCTCTGGGTCCATGGCTTTGCCGAGGTGAACATACAGGTCACGTAATGTCTTAATTGCAACGATGGCCACTACAGAATAAAAGCTTCCCACCTGGATAGTAGGAGTGGTTATCATTAGCTATCATTAGCCAATGCACATGCACTTGGGTGTATGTACGTATGAAAAACAAAGAAACAACAGGAAAACAAGGGAAAATGTCTACAGTACCTCTTGTGTGATCTTCAAACATACTACATGGAGTTTGGTACTCAGGATTTTTGGATGATGGTGTGCCAGACCTCGAATTGATGTTAGAGCAGCTTTTTTCTCCTTCCTGTGGTTTGATGACAATAATTGGTAAGCTGTTCTTTACATTGCTTCCAAAACATATGTACTTGAAAAAACCATAAACCTGCAAATTGAAGTGCCATTAACGATGAAGGCTCAGTAAATACAGGTTTCTGCACCATATACACTATATAGACACAAGTCTATGCATGACCTCTGGGATATTCATGCAACTCTACGGTGGTCCCCGTGGCTACCAACAGAAGCGTAGCGTTGTGTCTGTGTACCTTCTGCTGTTTCTACAATAATCACATGAGCTACTAGCTACATTCTGTGTTTTTAAATATCAATCCATCACTCTATCAAACCTCATACATTTTCAACTGGCAAATTATGCTCTCCAAAATAATGCTATATTGCTCTATAGTGTCTGTGCCATACCACTCATTGGAGTTGAGCTGTTGGAAAAAGAGGGAAAGGCTCTCTGTAGGTTTGTCCAAAGGCTGAATCACTTCATCATCTGTAGAGGCATCATCTCCTTTCCACACTGTGCACCTTCTGGCTGTCTGGTTACCTGTTCAGAATGTGAGAAAAATACAAATTATTCACCTTTCGAGAATGTCACAGCAAGGACGCAATGACAGCAAAAGCAACAATAATATAACAACATAACATAACATTGTATAAACTGACCTTTTGAACTCTCAGTCTTTGCTGGGTGCAGGGACACCCCAGGATGAGACATCTTTGAGCTGGCAGGCTGCATTTCTGCAGGTGGAGTAGGCCTGAGGAGTTTAACTCTCATGGTCTCTTCACAAGTCACTTGTGGTTGAGTGGGAGGGAGGCTGCCATTTCTGGGGTGCCTTAGTCTGTGTAGAGCCGCCTCAGTCTTGTCTGTTGCATTCTGGAGTCTGTTTCCACTGTCTTTCTGCTGCCCTGTTGAGATTACAAAAGGGAAATACAGCACATATCATTAATCTTTCTTTCACCTACTGTGTCAAACATTTTATCATTTATAATAGCAGGATTTAATTAGATATGGACTTGAATCAGGTATTGTTTAAACAGGAGCTTACTTGTTGCAACGACAGTCTGAGATAGCCGCACTCTACATGAAATAAATGACCTGCTAGGAGGGGGCCCAACATGAGTCAGAGGAATGGTAGGTGTTGGAGGAGGTGACCCCTCAGGAGCTCCAATTGATGTGAGACCATCCTTTTTCTTCTCCCTGCGCTTTGATGACAATAATTAGTGAACTGTACTTGACATTGCTTACAAAAACACATATCTGTTTGAAAAACATCCATTGCAATTGCAAGTGCCAGTGCAGATGTAGCCTCAGTAAGTGCAGGTTGATGCACGCTATACATTATATAGACACACGACACGTCTAGTGCGCAGTGCAAGGCTGCGTTGGATAGGAAACATTGGTCTCCATGGCTACCGACAGATGCATAGCTACAGCGTGCGTCTATGTTCCATGTTCTGTTTCCATAATAATCATGTGAGCTAGTAGCTACATACTGTGCCTTTAAATATCAATCTTTCACTCAATCAACCCTTATACATATAGCATGTACCACTGGCAGATTATGCTCTCCAAATTCATGCTATATGGCTCTACAGTGTCTGTGTCATACCACTGATCAGAGTTGAGCTGCTGGGCAAATAGGGAAAGGCTCTTCACAGGTCGATTCAAAGAGTGGATCACTTCATTATCTGTAAAGGTATCGTCTCTTTTCAGCGCTGTGCACTCGCTGGCTGCGTGGTTACCTGTTTAGAATGGGAGAAACATACACATTATTAACATTTCTACTTTGAATGTAACAATATATTGTGCAATGATGCAATATGACAATAGCAACAATACATGTATAGATAAACTGGCCTTTTGTACTATCTGACTTTGCTGGGTGCAGGGACATCCCAGGATGAGACACCTTTGAGCTGGCAGGGTGCATCCCTGCAGGTGGAGTAGGTCTGAGGGGTTTATCACCCATGGTCTCTTCACAAGTCACTTGTGGTTGAAGTGGAGGGAGGGTACCCTTTCTGGGGTGTCCCAGTCTGTGTAGAGCACCCCTAGTGGTGTCTGTTGCATTCTGGAGTCTGTTTTCACTGTCTGCCTGCTGTCCTGTTGCGATTAAATGAACAATATATATCAATAATCTGTCTATCCATTCATCTACAGTGTCACACATTTATACAATGTCATACCATTGGAGAGCATGTGTGTGTTTTTCATTTCTTTCACAAAAATACTTGATAAGCAGTTTCATTTTTTAATTTCTAATGAATGAATATGGAAGCCAGAACTACTTTTCTGTATGGAGTTAATTTGAGAACACACTACTTTTAGGACACATTTATATGAACATCTCTACAGTGAGAAACAAGCCCCATTTCTTTCCAAAGATAAACTATTTGCATCACGCTAAAGAAGAAGCAACCATCGCTGTCGGCAAGACTGCAAAGTGCCAGAGATTGGGCGAATCTCTACCAAAGTCAGGTATCAATTACCTAATGTTCAGCATCAATGATGGTATGGGAGATGTTTGATTGCATAGACCAGGTGCTAGAAACAGCAATCGTAGGAGATGTGGGGAAGACGCTCAGGGCTATGTCTTCAGTCGTCTGGAGCATAGAGGCTTAGTGCCACAGCTATACATTCATGTTTCCTACATTGCAACCCCCTGACCCCACATGAAAGTACTCATGCTTTCCTCCTAAGCCCTTTCATACATACTTATATAGTACAATTTAATTTGTGTATCATACAAACATTTTTCTGAAGCCAGTGTATGTAATATCAGTGTATTAACTCATTCATTTTAATACGTGGTGTCCCCTGTGGTGGACACATGCCGAGCCATCTTACTTACACCAAGCTACTGCTTATGTGTGTCTCATTTCAAACAACCATCTGACTTTTCAGCTCATTCCCATGAAGACGATTGCAAGACGAGGATTTGACAGATATGGACTTGAATATAGTAATGTTTTGCAAGGAACTTACCTTTTACAGGGATAGTCTGAAGTTGCTGCACTCTACGTGGAATACATGACCTGCTGCGAGGGGGCCTATTAAGAGGAAGAGGAAAGTGAGGTTTTGGAGGAGGTGATCCCTCAGGAATCCTAATTGATGTTAGATCATCCTTTTTCTTCTCCCTGTGTTTTGATGACAGCAATAAGTGAACTGTACTTGACAACCAATCAGTCCATGGCTACCAAAAAACATATAACTACAGTTTGTGTCTGTGAACCATGTGCTGTTTCAACAATAATCATGTTACATAGCAGCTACATACTGTATCTTTACACTCTCTTCACAAGTCACTTGTGGTTGAAGTGAAGGAAGGATGCCATTTCTGGGGTGTCCCAGTCTTTGTAGAGCAGCCTTAGTCTTTTCTGTTGCATTCTGGAGTCTGTTTCCACTGTCTTTCTGCTGCCCTGTTGAGGTTATAATCACAATATATACCTTTAATCTTTCTATCCATTCACATACTGTGTCATACATTTGATTGATTTTTAATATTAGGAGTTTAATAAAGTATTGCTCAGGACCTTACTTGTTGCAGTGACAATCTGAGTATGCTGCACTCTACATGGAATTAATGATCTGCTGGGAGGGGGCTCAACATGAGGAAGAGTAATGGGAGGTGTTGGAGGAGGCAACCCTGCAGGGGCTCCAATTGTTGTTAGACCATCCTTTTTCTTCTTCCTGTGTTGAAAAGAATTAGTGAACTATACTTTACATTGCTTAAAAAAACATATCTGCTTGAAAAACCTCCATTAGCCTGCTATTTTAAGTGACAGTGCAGATGTAAGCTCAGTATGTGCATTGTGTACACTATACACTAATAGACTATATGGTACAACTTTACAAATAGTTAATAGTTATGGCATAATAGCATAACCAAAGGTCAAGCATCTATCCAGCTGGTATAACAGATTTATGTTTACAGTCAGATTATGCTCTCTAAAATCATTCTTTATTGCTCTACAGTGTCTTACCACTGATCATAGTTGACCTGCTGGGTAAAGAGGTGAACACTCTCCATAAGTCTGTCCAAAGGCTGGATCACTTCACCTATAAAGCTATCATGACTTTGCAACGTCGTGCCACTGCTGGCTGTCTGGTTTCCTGTTCAGAATGGGAAAAAATACACATTATTCACCTTTGTGTACCAAGAATTTACTGAAAAGTTATGCAAGAATGAATTACAGTGACAAAGTGCATTTTCTGAAGAAACTTATTGGGTGATTGCTGATAACATGTTGCAGAATGGTCTGGTTTGTAAATTCATTTCAAACTTCTAGCTGAAAACTTATACAACTAGTTGGTGTCAAAGAGTGTCAGTTTTGAAATAAATGTGCTGATTGCATATTGCTGAAAGGTCCAGATTGAGAGTGGCAGTATTGGAAAACTGAAAACTGACCTTTGAATCAGATTTGCTCTGAATCTCTGGATAACAGGAAAACCAGCTTCCACCGAAAATGGTTGAGGGCAGGAATGTTTTTTTTTATAGTAAATGATGTTTCTAGGTGAAAATATACATACTACTGCAGAAGAGATGAAGCTGATCAGATCACGTTAGATCAGATATGGATTTGAATCTATGTAAGTCGAATAAGGAACTTACCTGTTGCAGCGACGGTCTGAAATTGCTGCAGTTTTCTTAGAACAAATGATCTGCTGGGATCACAGCCATTAGGAGGAATGTGAGGTGTGGGAGGAGGTGATCCCCCAGGAACCCTTATTGATGTCAGATCGTCCTTTTTCTTCTGCCTGTATTTTGATGACAGTAATTAGTGAACTGTACTCAGCATTGCTAATAAAACATACAGTTGCTTGAAAAACATCCATAAACCTTCAATTTTAAGTTAGTTAGTGCATGTTCATGCATCATTTACGTTATATATTATAAATAAACACTACAATTCTGTATGATGTGACTTAACAAAGACACAGGTTTCAAAGTCAAACTAAGTAAACTGAACGAAAATATAAATGCAATACTTTTTACAGAGATTTCATTTCTCAAGTTCTGATCACAGATTTGTTTATATCACTGTCAAGTCAGGTGTCTCTTATGATGGGTGTTGATTTCTCCACTATAAGCATCACCCGACGTTTTGGAAGATCATCCAACAGGCCTCACGACCCAAGGTAACCACACCAGCCCAGGATCACCACATCTGACTCGTTTACCTGCGGGATCGTCTGAGGCCAGCCACAAGGACAGAATTTGTCTGTAGTTCGGCATCACAATTAATATGACTGGGTTATGGTCAGAGCAGGTATACCCTATGGGCGGCAAACTCGAGTGCATTTAATCCATGGCTTTGAATGATAGATATTGTGATAAGATCCTGAGGCCCATTGCTGTGCCATTCATCCACTGCCATCATCTCATGTTTCAGAATGACAATGCATAGCCCAGCAAGCATGTGTCCACAATTTTTAAAAGCTGGACATGTCCCTGTTCTTCCATAGCCTGCATAGTCACCAGACATTGAGCATGATTGGAAAGCTCTGGACTGGCGCATATGACAGCATGTTCCAGTTCCCACCAATATCCAACAACTTGGTATAGCTACTGAAGATTAGTAAGAGAATATTCCACAGGCTATCAACAATTTCATTAATTGAATGCAAAGTAGATGTGTTGCATTACATGAGGCAAATGGTCACACAAGATGCTGATTGGTATTCTATTCATTTCATGGTATCTTTTTGGGAAACCTATGACTAACAAATGCATATCTGCATCCCCAATCACATGAAATCAATAGATGCATACTTAATAAATGTGTTTGAGATAAGATAAGATAAGATACATCTTTATTACTCTCAAAGAGGGACATTTCTGGTGTTACAGTAGCAAGGAAAAAGAGGCATCAGTAGGAAATAAATAATAACTTTTGAAAATTATACAAATACACAAATTATACCAATCTTGTGTGTAATAAGTGGTGGTTATAAAGGCTGACCGCAGTAGGTAGGAAAGACCTGTGATACCTCTCCTCCAGGCACTTTGGGAGGATCAGTCTGTCACTGAAGGAGCTGCCAGGTGCTGGGATGGTGTCCTGCAGAGGGTGGGATTGATTTTCCATGAGAAATCATATCTTAGCTACCATTCTCCTCTCTCTCCACTGGGTCAATGGGGCATTCCAGGACTGAGCTGGCCCGCCTAATCAGCCAGTCCAGCCTCTTCTTGTTAGCAGCTGAGATGCTGCTGCCCCAGCATATCCACGCCAAAGAAAATTGCTGATGCCACCACAGTGTCATAAAAGGTCTTTAGGAGCACCCTGCACTCCAAAAGACTTTGTGGTGAGTTCAGTCCAGTCTGTTCTTCAGTTGAAGACCCAGAAGCTTCTAAGATGTCTTCGCCTGCAGAAATCAACCACCAGTTCCTTGGTTTTCCCCGTGTTGATCTGGAATTTCAGTTGGCTGATGTGCATATACGGTATTACCTTTGACCTCAATAGCATCTTCAAAATGTCAAGTTTGGGTTAATATGTCTGCTCAGTATTGTTATGGCGTAACACTATAACCCAAGGTAAAGCATACATTCAGCTGTTTACTGGCTGATTATGCTCTCCAAAATCAATATTGCTCTACAATGTCTGTGCCTTACCTAACATCATATTTGACCTCCTGGATAAATAGGTAAACACTCTTCAGAAGTCTGTCCAAAGCCGGGATCACATCATCTATAAAGAAATAATTTCTTCTCAGCGCTGTGCACATACTGGTTATCTTGTTAGCTGTTCAGAATGGGAGAAAAATACATATTATTCTTGAAAGAAGTTATGCAACAATGTAATTACGACAAATTAAAAAAGAAACCTGAGGAGGTGATGCAGATTACTTATTGTTGAAATATCTTCTTTGTAAATGTAGTTCAACTAGTTAAGAGTGGTTGTGAAAAACTGTGAAAACACTTGATATTTGCATCCCATTTTCTCAAAATCTGCAAATGATGGGACAACGACCAAAAATGGTTGAGGGGTGTGTGAGTATTTTGAGTATTTTAAAAGTGGAATGACTTTTCTTTATGAAAGTATGAAGAGGTTCAATAGAGGTGAAACTGATTAGACCAGATATGGCCTTGAATCTAGTAACATTTAATAAACAACTCACCAGTTACACCAACAGTCTGAGATTGCTGCATTCCATGTCGAACAATTATCCTTGTTCTCCTTGAAGGCCGCCCAACAGCAGGCACAGGAATGTCAGGTGTTGGAAGAGGTGACTCCTTGGGAGTTATAATACATGGAATTACACTCAGCCGAACAGGAGAGAGTGCATCCCTTGACCTTAAAATACTGCGTGAGCAGGTGGGAATGGGGGGTCTGGGCCTGGTCTTATCAAATTCCAGCAAAGGTTCATTTGAAGGCATGTCCCCATGGTTCTCTCTCCCCCTCTCAAGACTCCTAAATCTCCGTTTACTAAAGTTAAACTCAAACTCCTTCTGTTTCCCAGGCTTCAAACTTTTGTCTCGTGGGAACACTCTTGCAGCAACTTTATAAATGCTCTTATTTTCAGAATGTTGAAAATTGCACATTGTTTAGTGATCCATGTCTAACGAACTCAAATAATAAATACACCCAAATAACAAATAATAATACGAGGTCAGTTTATACATCAAATCATATGCTTTGATGACGTCACGTTAAACAATGACGACCAGGCTACAATTACGTAAACGAACCATGTTGATTTCAATAGCAGCGCGTCTTAAATGCTGTTGCTATGGTTCTTACCTGCCTTTTAAAGATACACTGTGGCGGGTTGGCCACTAGTAGCGCTGTACGTGTTCTGATCTAACGGGAGGGCATTAACAAACAACATATTTGGTAGAAGGACACAGAATGGACAGAATAGAATGTGATTGACCGGCCTTTTGTTATTAATTCTGTGAATATACTGGACAACAATTGTTACTTCGCTTGTTAATGAAATATACTCGCGGTGTTTAATATTTAAGGATATGTTTTACTGAGATTGAAAACATAGTTTTTCATATTTTGCCCAATGAAAGCAGTGAGAACTAATGTTGACGCTTTTATAAAAATTTCAAACGAATTGGTTTGAATGACTTGAATGATGCCTCGTTTTACCCGAGTTCCCAATTGCAATGTGCGTTTTTTTTTTTTTTTTCAACCACCAAGTATCATTCAACTTAATAACAGAGGTGTAGCCCCTGGACGAAAATCTCTGTTATAAACATTGTATTCCCCCCTCTTTGTTGTGTTATGAACCATTTGATGACAAATGTTTCAACGCTCGTCTTGGAGATTTAACTGTCTTGTGTCGCTTTGTTTTAACACACATTACCGGCTCCTGCTCGGAAATGTTTACACTGCGGTATCCGTCTGTTAACACTTAAACAAAATCATGTCTGATCACCCTCCATCACATCAGCCACCGGGTGCAGCATAATGTGTCACGGTATGCATAACTGAGGACACAAGCGCAGATTCACAGCAGAGTCAAAACTCTTTATTTACACCGGGCAGAAGAATCCAGAGGAGCGGGCAAGAGGCGGCGTCGAGGACAGGCAGAGTAGATCCGAGGGCTGGAGACGGGAGGCGAGGTCAGGTACAATTCAGTACAGGTATAATTCAGCACACATTAAATTGCATTAGAATTGTGTGTGTGTGTGTGTGTGTGTGTGTGTGTGTGTGTGTGTGTGTGTGTTGAAGATCAGCAATTATATGCTTACAGTAACACAGTAAAAAGAGATTTGTTTAAAACCCCACAAGTTGCCCTGGAAATGTTGTGTTTAAATGACAGTATGTCATTAAAGAATTTAAGTAATTAGTAATTAAAGTCAAAGTGGTTAATTAAAGATCACCTAGAGATTTGTTTGATGTTTATCTAAAGTTTCTTACTTATAAATACAATTAGAAAAGAAGAAGAAGAATAAGTTAGAAAGTTAGTTTCTAACTCACACTGTGAGTGATCTTTACCAAGTCGAGTCCTCATGTGGTTGAACGCGCCCAGCTGAGCATGCGCATTGCGATTCGTGTTCGTTCTGTAGCTAAGCAACGGAGGAATCGATCGTTTGGAGGTCATATCTATAAAAATAATAACAACTAATTCAATAGCACCAATGCTATGCTTCGACCTCGTGTATTAAAAGCTTGTTAATTAAAATATTTTGATCAAGATAAACAAAACTAACGACTTTGGTTAGAGTGATTCAGGTTATTTAAACCGTAATGTTTATGACTTCCCTCTTTTAGGTGGAATGAGGCAGTCCATCGTATTTCCGGTAACAAACAGCGCACTGGTTAGAAAGAGGTCTGTAAGGTACTTACCAAACCAAAATATAACAATAGGTGAACATAATGTAGTAAGTTTAATGTGGCCATGTTGTGTGTAGTTTCCACTAGTTTTATTCAAGTCATCTTTGACATGTCGCAGCAGCGTAGACATGTTGTTACGCTACTGCGTGAAGCTGGAGGTTTGGGGGCACGTCTGCGTGCAGGTTACTACCAGCTATCGTTGTTATTTAACGTGTTGTATTTATTATTGTTTAAACGTCATTGTTTTCAATGTGACGACTGATACCCACTTATTTCAAAGATTAACCGACTGAAAGAGTATTGGGTCCCGTCATACGGTACGATCGAAATGTGTTGCCTAATCAAATTTTTTAATTTGACTAGTATTTACTGTACGCGTGTCAAACTTGGGCTACTTTGTTGACATAGTTTTGGCACATTGCAATCACCTGTTAGTTCAATACATACTCATTGAGACCAGTTTCTGTTTTTTTAATCAAATAATATGAACTTTATTTATGAGCTGCAGCTTGTGCAGATTTGTGATTTAAATAAGGAAAATGCACAATTTTATATAAAATATTTGTCTCCTTTATTTTCTCACCGCAGCAAATGGAGAACTTCATCCTGTATGATGAGCTGGGTAGAGGCAGCAGTTCTGTGGTGTGTAAAGGAAGAAGAACAGGCTGCCTCAACTATGTAGCCATCACCTGCACAGATAAAGGCAGGAGACCTGAAGTCACAAACCATGTAAGAGTATGCTTTTAATTTTATTTTTTGTAATTAACATATTTTTGTACAATGAATAAGGTCTATCATACTAAGTATTATGTCTGGGTTGATTTGTGACATAGCCTGCTGAGTACAAATGTGAGATTTGTCATTTCTGTCTCTAGGTCCGTTGGAGCAGGTCTTTGGAGCATCCAAACATTGTATCATTCTATGAGTTGCATGAGACCAGTAGCGACCTCTGGTTGGTAATGGAGCTCTGTTCAGGTTCGTACTTGTGACTGGCATTCCTGATAAGCAACCATGTGCATTAGATCTAATAAGGTTTTGCTTGTTTTTACATTTAAGTCTTAGGGGTTTAGTTGTCAAGTGAGCACATATCCACATCCTTCTCCCCCTCTAGGTGGCTCTCTGGAGTCTATGATCGATCTGGATGGATATCTACCAGAAGAGGTGGTGAGGGAGTTGGGATGGGGCTTAGTCAAGGGACTGAACCACATCCACGCATCAGGACTCATCTTTTCTGGCTTCACTCCTGCCAAGGTTTCAAAGAGAATGACAATAATTATTATGAAGGGAATTTACATGTTGTAAAAGTGAACACAATATTAGAGGATCCAAACTTTATACACTTTATACCACAAATGTTTTTCATGTTTTCACATTCAAAACCTTCCACAGAGATGGTATTGAACAAGTGCTGTCAAGAACAGTGTAAGGTCATAAAAAGAACGTGTGGGGATAACATGTTGCCTTTCCAGTATCCCATTAAAAAGGCTATTAACAGGTCTAATAGATTTATACCCATTCTCTATTTTTATGAGCTTTATCAGGCCTCTAATGACTGATTAGGTGACTAATGGATTAAGAGTGGATATTATAGCGACATCTGCAATTGAGTTGTTTCACTACGGTAAACTTGTTGCAGTTCATTTCACAAGTCAATTACAAAACCTGTACCTTTCTCAGTCCTTTTTAACTTTGTTTCTGCGCAGGATTAAAGATAACTGCACTATGATGTTGATGTTATGAATGCAGTGAGTATCCGTGTGATCTCATAGATCCTTCTGGATGTTAGTGGCGTTCTGAAGTTGGCCAGCTTCTTTCTGTCCAAGCCAGAGGGAGAGAGACTAGAGGACTTCTTCAACCGTATGGCTACATCTGAGGAAGCTGGAGGAGGAGGTGGCAAAGAAAACTTTAACGACTTGAAGAGAAGATGTCGAGGTCAAACATCCATCTTTTCTTTCCCAGTTGAGTCTGCATGACTTGCACTTTAGCGGTAGAAGCGCAACGATGGATTAGCTAGATACAGAGCTAATAGCTAGCTACAAAAATGTTTCTTTGTGGCTTTTGCTTCTTCACATCCTATAAACAATCTTTTTGTGCTCTTGTCCTTCTTTAAATGCATCTATGTTGCCAGGCCCTGCAGCTTACAGTGCTCCGGAGGTTTTGCAGGGATCAGAAACCAGCAGGAGCTCCGATCTCTGGGCTCTGGGTTGTATACTGTACTACATGTACACTGGTACCTATACACACACACACACGCACACACACACACACACACACACACATACACACACACACACACACATGCTCGCATGCTGTCATATCCTCATATTGATAACAACCAACCATGATGTTCTTGCAACAGGCTCCAATAGTTGTCATAAATTAATAAAAAAGAATTGTGAAAAGTGAACTGTGAGATAGCTGGAAGTAAACTGACTGCAGTAGCTGACATCCATTCTACACCGAAATGTATTGTACTGTAAATATTATAGTAATCAAACCAAAACCTTAAGTGTTTTTTCTGTTTTCCAGGTAAACCTCCATTTTATTCAGAAAATTATAATAAACTGATTGAAATGATTTTACACCAGGATCCACCACCTCTCACTCAGCCAGGTACAAACACACGCACGCACACACACACACACAGATAATTGTAGTGTTTGACGTGAACATTGTTGTGACTATGTTGGTAAAAATGATTTGATCTTCAGCCTGTCAGATATTTATTGGCTTCATGATATTACAAATGTATGACATCACCTTTTAGGTCATATTAGAAATGAATTTGTTCTTGATGATAAATTAAATTATATTATACTGCCCTGCTTATTCCAGTGCCTTCACCATGTCCGCCTAGTGAGGATTTCCAAAGCCTTCTTAGAGGTTTACTCCACAGAGAAACAGAGAAGAGGTCAAGCCCCATTTTTTTGTTTTATTTGACTGTAACATTTTATAGGTTTTTGCTCATATCTTAGTGACTTTCTATTTTTTTTCACTAGGATGGACTGGCCAGAGTTGCTTGATCACCCATTCTGGGCACAAGTAATAAAGGATGAAAGGGAACTGGAGGAGGAGAAAGAAGAAGATGGTGATGGAGGCTTAGCAAGCACGAGGTGTGTTGATATCTAAAGCACAAACACACACCAATGGTTTAATATGTGATGTGCTTTTACCACCATCATTATTAGAGAGTGGCATCATACCTTAGCACTTGAATATGGCAGTGGTAAGTCCTGGACAATCCTCCTGGAGTTCAAATTGCTATGAAAGTCTCATAGTCTCACAGAAACTACACTCAGAAATGTTGTGGTCAGTTTAATCTCCCAGGGGCTTAAATTATATACAAAGTCCTAAATTACACAACTTCTAAAGCTGCTCTCTGTGTGTGTCCATTAACCAACACAGACACACAAGGATTCCAGATTCTTTCCCTTCAAAAGTTCAAACTGACAAACTGACCACCAGCAAGCCAGATAACAAGCACCCAACCCAGAGGGCTTCCAAGCAGTGTAACTCATCACAGCCAAGAGTCTCAACAACTGACAGACCATCTGGCAAAATGAGTGATAGTCAACAAGCTGACAGACACACAATCCATGGAGCCTCGAAGAACAGCCAGAGGAGGAGGAGGAAGAAGGGAGGAGAGAGAAGAGAAGAAGAACACAAGCTGGAGCCAGCTGAGACTAAGCAGAGTTGGCCCACAGTGAAGCACAAGTCCTTCACTATAGGTAATGTTTCCCCTCTTAACCCCATTATGTGTGTGTCTGTTTTGGTTCAAGGTACAAACCACAACCCAGTCTGTAGGCCTTTATGAGAAGCCCTCTTTACTTGTGAAGAGTTTGGTTTGACATGTATGTGATGATAATGAGTGCAGGTGTCATTTCACTTATTCTACATACAGTTCATTCAGAAGCTATTCAAATCCAAACTTTTTCTTACCATGAACAATATCATTACCAACAAGCCTTACCAATAGCGCTAGTTACATTTGTTCATCGAATCTAGCTAACCTTAATGTTAGATTATGATTAGAATGTTGATTAGTCAGAAATTCACAATTAACATTTGTTATGGTTAAGACCAGGAAACTGTATCTTATAACAACCTTTCTGCTTTTCTCCTCTAGATAATCTGTCAGAGTTCAGGCCAAAGAGCGGTTTGGATGACGAAAACACTGAGCCCTTTTTTCTACACAGGTACAACACATTCAGCTCAGAACTACCTGCCCACTTAAATGAGTAATACATCATCATGAAGACTTCATTTCTTCCTTCGGTTTACGTCTGCATTGTTGTGTACAGATATATGGTTTTACTTAAAAAGTTGAAGATTTGAGCGTTTTGATTCAAAATCAGTTGCAACTGCCTTACCACATGACAGTTATGTAATGTTGACAAGAGATTAAATAATCTGTGACTAAATTACATGAAATGGTTAATTGTAGTCTTAAGAAAGTTTGTGTCTTTTTTAAATTAATGGGCCCCAAAATGTAATACTAGTACTATTTACAAAACACAAGAAACGCTGATAAATACATGGTCGCCCATAAAATTGGAATAAACAATTATTCCAACTTAATGGGTGACCTTGTACAAACTGTCTATAAAATGTAATTTTAGTATTTATGGCTTCAGTGGGTCTGATAAGTTCTACTCTCTAAGAGATCGAGCCAATAGAGTCAGGCATCCATGATCCAAATGTGTTTTGTTTTAACATTCTGTCCTTTTATTTTCTGTGGCACAAGCTGCAGCTTCCGAGATTCTCTGAGGGAGACTCCTACACCTCCTACTCCTATACAGTTGAAACGTGAAGGTAGAAGTACCTGTGATTCAGTGGTAGTTATTAAGGTTTTTACATGGTCGAATGAGAGAGGAGTTAAGACACAAGGCCACACAGCTGTAGTACCTCTTTCTAACACGAGAGGGCAGTGCATAACAAAAGTCTAAACCACGCAACATATGTAAATGTATTGGTAGGATAGAGCGCCTATCAGAAGTTTAGGTGATTATGGAATTGAAAAAAAAACATACGCTGCAGTAACATAAAGTTAGAGAGCTGTAATAGACCAAAGCAAATAAATATATCAACACAATATAACCCACTGTTACAATGGAACATAGTATAGCATTATTGCATAAACAAAGAGTAAAAACATGAAACTGAACAATAGTGACAGAAACATTTGTATTTCATGACTTGGTGGGTAGAGAATGAAGTAGCAGAGTTAACTGGAGCATTCAGTGAGCCTGTGTTCAAAGGGAAACTGGTGGTTGTGTCCACTTACTTGTCCTTCTGTCCACTACTGTCCTCACCATCCGCCCATGATTTTATAGCGCTTCTGCCAACTTCAAACCTTGACCAGCAGGTGGCAATAAAATCTAACAAGATGCCGTCATTCGCCTCAGGGATACAGGCACTGACTTACCACAATACAACACGCACACACATGCACGCACACACACACACATACCCTATTCTGATTGGTTTGATCCCGTTTTGGCAACCTTCTCTTATATTACCTTTGAATTGAGTTATGTAAAATGAACTCCCATAACTATATACTTCTTATAGACACTGCAATGTGATTTCCGATTGTTGTGTTACCATTTATGTGTTTACATAAAACAAAAAGTCCAACTGCTAATCTGTGAAAGCATAAAAATCGGAGCTGGGGGTGAATTGTTTTTATTTTAATTCATACCTTATATTGCAAAGTGTAAACCTGAAGCAATGATGCCACATAAAGGCTCATACACTTGTACACACACTCCCTCCCACCCGCACACTCTTGCCACAACATGCATACAGAGTGATGCTGAACTAATTTGACATAAAAGCATAAAAGCATTTGTGTGTAGAGGTAAGATCCGGAGCCTTTTTCCTGTCTTTGATCCTTTCATTCTGAAAAAGCCCCTCAACACTTGCCCTTTTGCTCTACCTCTCTTGTCTGCTCCCTCTCTCTCTATCTCTTCTCCTTCTTTCTCTTCCCAACCATTTATTTAGTCTGAATGAACTCCATTCCAGCTGGTTTCTCGCTCCACATCCACTCCTTTTTTTCCTGGTTTGTCTCGCTCTCCTCTCTTTCTCGACTTGCTCGGACACTTTAATGCTGCTGAGTCGTCACAGCGAATTACAAAATGGCCGCCTGTGGTATAGCAGTGTGTTGTTCGGTGCGCCTGTTGTTAAAGACAAACGGCAGAACAGTTCTTGTCCGGAGATCTCTCCATCTCCCCGCATCTAGACTGGGATGACAAAGTGCAAAGACAAGGACAAGGCTGTGTGTGTTGTGTGTCTGTCTTTGTCTAGGTGTGTCGAACTATACACTCACCAGGGGTTCAATGTGTGTGTTCCTGTGTGTACCTGCTGCAGAAACATGTTTATGGGTATACACAGCTGTGGTTCTGAGTTTATGTGTTTTCTCTGCATATTTGCTGTTTGTCTTCGCGGCAGGCAGTTGTGTGTTTTTTTGTGTCACAGTGTTGCAAAAGTGACTAGTTAGACAGCACATTCCTGCATGTGTGTGTGTGTGTGTGTGTGTGTGTGTGTGTGTGTGTGTGTGTGTGTGTGTGTGTGTGTGTGTGTGTGTTCTCAGCAGGGGTTCTCTTGCTGCAGTCCCGCTGATTGGAGTATCAGGGATGGGCTTAGTTACCATAGTAACTGCTATAGGCTTCGATTACCCCCTCGTCTCTCTCTGTCTTTCTCTGTCTGTCTGTCTGTCTCTCTATTTTCTGTCTGCATTGCTCCCTTTTATTTTCTGCCTGTCTGCCTGTCTGTCTGTCTGTCTGTCTGTCTGTCTGTCTGTCTGTCTTTGTCCCTCACTTTCCTTCTTACTCTCCCTACAAGGTAATTCAATACTTTTACAGGGGCTTCTCTTGTAAAGCTTCCAATTTGCTGAGTGTTGCATGGGTATATGAAGTTTGAATGCATTTTAATAGCTCGCATCATCCTTTAGGGAATCACAGAATGCAGGTGGAACCCATTCAGATGGCAGACACTATTGGAAGCATTTGTTCAGACTTCTTGCAAAGAAAATCGGAGTTATCTGGCCCACTAGTGCTCTGTAACGTCTGAGTGCTGGTAAATGTTGAAGCAAACATCATATAGATTTGCAAGATTACAGAAAAACGGAAAGCAAAATTATAATTGACTTGAGATATTATTTGATTTATAGTTAGAGCTGAAATAATTGAATTTCTCTGCATGTAAGCAGAGAAATGCTGCTGTACTAACATACAGCCCACATGTCATACATTAGCATAGCTTTTCCCCCAAATAAATTCCATTTTCAATCTTTTCTGGTGCATTTATTTTACCATTTGATCTGCAGGCATTTGCAGAAGGGGAGACCTTTTTGTTTAGGTTTAACTGGAACACCATTCTGCAGCTATCAAGCTCAATCTGAGGACGGTCGAGAAAATCCGAGCATGCAAATGTGAGAACTTCTGCGCTTTCAGGTGGAAAGCTGGGTGTCTGAAGATAAGAAGGTTACTTCTGATAGCAGCGGTGCCACTATGCTTTATTGAAGTGTCTTCTCCTCTCAGCAGAGACAATTTACATGTGCACTAATTCTATATTTATGTGGGTTAGGTTGCAGAGTTTGTTCACTGTACTCTTGTCTGGCGTGTTTTATTAAATAGGTGCATGTTTCTGTTTATCTGTGTGTGCATTTGTGTGACGTGAGCGGGTGCTGATGATGAGATGATAACGTCTTCTGTGGAAAATTGTCACGTGTGCGTTTATGTTTGCTTTTCCCTGTCTGGCGCATTGCATGGCGGCGACTCTCCGCACCCGCCGCCTGAGAGCAGCTGTGTCCAGACCAAACCCCCCACCCTGCCATTTATGTTATCATCGGGTAGAGCCCAGGGAGGGTGACAAGTAAATACTCATCTTATACCCCACTGAGCCCACAGAAGCTCCAGTGTGGGATTGTGTAAAAGTTAGGCAAATAGGAAAGAAGAGAACAACACATCACTACACAGACTGTAAGGACTTACAGACTCCAAGAATGATAGACGGAAGGTGAGAGATGATGAAAACAAGAGAGAATGAGAGAAGAGACAGAAATAGATGGAGAGTTGAAAGAGGGAGCAGAGAAGCAGAGAGAGAGAGAGAGAGAGAGAGAGAGAGAGAGAGAGAGAGAAGCAGGTACAACTAACATGGGATCACAGGAGGAGGGAGCTGGATGCTAATGGCAGGAAGCAGCCAGCCAGCATCACGGCTCGGCATGTACTTCAGTGTATGAACATGAGCACGTACATTATCTGTGTGTGCGTGTGTGTATGTGTCTGTCCCTTTGTCTGTATGTTGGCATGCGGGTTCTTTTTTAGTGGTTTTCAATGACGCTTTGCCGACACCCAGATCTTATCCTCACATTGTTTATGCCTTCTTCCTTCCTCTTTTACTCTTTCATCACTCCTCCCCCATTTGTTTTGCTGTCATTGCTCCTCCCTTCCTCCATCCCCTCCTCTTTCTTTACTAATGTAACGTAAATAAAGTCCAATGCACTGATAATGCAATGCATGCAGTCAGAAATAAAGTAGTTTCAATGTGCAAACTAACATATGCTGAATGACGATTCACTTATTCATTTTTCAAGCCTTTCTTTGGCAGTGTTACAGAATTTATTCATGCCAGAAGGGTGCCCATTTTCATATAACGTGCTGATTCTAAGTGTGTGTTGGACAGTGTAATATGCCCGACTAGAAAGCTTTTTCAGGATTAGTCTGGCCCACTCATGAAGATCTGGCTGACACGGGCCTAAGTAAGTGTAAGTGTACCAGTCTAACACAACTTTAATATAATAGGAATTCAGATTACATGAAAACTCCATCGGTGTGTGGCGTGACTGTATTACTGAGCTGTCAATCCAGCAAATGTGTGTCTGCTTTGTCATCATCTTCATCGTCATCTCCTTCGGTCAACCTCTGATCTTTGAAGAATATAAAATGTTAACGGTTTTGTATTGAAGTGACTGCACTCTCTCTAAAGAGCTAATCATCCCATAGCCGTGGGGATGGTAAGAGACATGTTCTGTTAGTTATGCATACATTGTTGCAGATGGTGAAGAATGTAGTTTCTGCTGTTTAAAGCTGCCTACATTTCCCATAGGTCACTATAACAAAATGAATTAATGAGAAAAACCACCAATCTGTCTATCAATGTATCAATCTAAATTGATTATTTCCCCCTCCCCCTCTCTTTTTCCAGCCTGTGTCCTCCATAAAATAACCTGAGTGAGAAACAGAGGAATAGTAAAATTGACCTGTTCCTGCTGCCACCACTAGGGGCAGCATGGTCGTTACCAGCTATGAGGTCACCAAGGTCTGGACCTCAGTCAAATGTAAAAATGGGCCATATAACTGTATTTATATTCAGCTGAGTGTCAACCTTGCAACTGTGTGTGTGTGTGTGTGTGTGTGTGTGTGTGTGTGTGTGTGTGTTATTTTGCTATTAAGCACATGAAAAGAAAGAGCCAACCCCACAATAAAGACCAAATACAGTTTTTGAATTTAAAGCTGTAAAATCAATTACAATAAAAAAGTAACAAGCTTTGAAATCAGGCTATTCAAATGGTTCAGTGATACCAGAGAACTAAAACTTCAGCTGCTTTATATTTTGCTCCACAGTTATGGAACACACACACACACACACACACACACACACACACGCACGCACGCACACACACACACACACACACACACACGCGCTGAAGGCCATTCCTTTACACTCAATTCTAACTTTTGTGCGAACATGTACCAAGACTTGTACTTGAGTGAAATCAATGAAAGTGGGTGTTAATATTGTTTAATAGCAATGAATAGAATGAATTGAAGTTGAATTGACCTCAGATGACAATAGGAAGCGTGGAGGAGGCCTTGCTTTGACTTCATTACTAAAGATGCTGCTAATGTATTTGTGCTTAACATATGCAAACACTTTCTAATGCCAGCGAGGGAACAATCCAACAGAAAATGTTGGATTGAGTGGTTACAGTGAAAGGTCAGGTACTCTCAGACAGGATGTTGAGTTTGCATTATAAACAGAAAGTTTGGGAGCATTATGAAGTATATGCAAGCATTATAAGTCGTAAAAGTAAACACAGATGGGCAAATTGAAGGCTTTTTTATTTTCTTTCTCTGAGACTTATGGTTACGCTCTAAACTCTGGATCTGTCTTCCTGTATGGGTCCCTGATTGTCGGTGGACACATTTAGTTTAATTTCATTAGTCATGGGTTATAATTGGTTTCATTTCTGGCAGAGCTCAGAGTTTCACTAATGTAAACTGATCCATATGAAGTGCAGGTTGAAGGATTTCTCCATATTTCTTTCTCCTTCATATTGACTTCTCTGTGATTCCGGTCAGTATCAGTGATAAGGCGTTAACGTTTCCTAAGCCTCAAACTGTTTATATGCAGTCAGTGGCAATGTTTACCTTGACTGTTAGCGCTGTGTCGGCTCCTGTGGCAGCCCGATCCCTTACTGAGGGTTTGACCAAACGTTTTTTTTCCCCCGTTCCCCTGCAGGGCCCATCAAGGAATGGATAGCTGTTTTTGATTTGGATTGAGTGTTGCTAAGACGAGGACAGGCAGACTGGCAGGTCTTCTGTCTGCTGGATTTTCTTGTCAATGTCAATGATTGCTGATTGCTGCTGCTATTCTCATTGTTAGATACAGTATCACTTCCAACCTTGACAATAATCACAGGCGCTTTTCTGTTCTGATATTTTTGAAAATGAAGACAACAAACAACAAAATCACATTAATGAGATTTGTTTTTACACATCTTTTGCACCAAATAATGACATTCTTTGATAAGCCCATATAGGAGCTGTAGCTAATAGTCTTGTTATTTCATTAAACTCACAAAATCAGGCTGTGAACTTGTGTTGTGTCCCACCCTGTCAGGACAAATTGCTGGTTTTAGTGCAGATTTCTTGTGCAACAGCAGTCAATGACAACGATTAGCGATAGCCTCCAGTGTTATCCTTATCCTCAAGGTTAGATAGAGCCCAGAGCCCAGCAGAGCAGCAGGGGCACACGCTTTTGTTTCATTTAAGGATAAAAAATATTGGTTCAGATGTAATATTCATCTTTTTTGGAATGCGGTGGCAATGGGTATATTGCTCAGTGTGTGATGAGCAGCGTAGCATTATTGACAGAGGCAGCATTGATGAGGCGTAGTTATGCTGAATATGCCGACAGAAACTAAGACAAAAACTAACAATAATATTAAAAAAAATCATGTCCACGGGTAGAAAGTGACATACAAACGTATCTATGTGTCAGCAGAAAAAAAGTCAATTCTTAACTTAAAATAGTTCTGACAGCATCTTTATGTGTTGGCCTGGTAACAAAGTCATTAAGATGTGGTGTTTCCTCTAACTCCCCTTTTCCCACTCTGCCTTGGCCTCCGCCTGCCCTTCTCCTTGCTCCTCTCTCCCAGTTTCTCCTCCGTATTGTGTCTTTGCCTTTCTTTCTCTACCACTCTACTCCTTTTCGCTGCCCCTCGCCTCCTTATCCTTACCCCCTCCTCCTCACTCCTCTCACCCTCTCTCCCTGTCTTTCTATGTCTCTCTATCAGAAGAAGAAGAGAGGTTCCCCAGAGGGACTGTGGTTCGTTCCCGCTGCCGCCTACACTGGCTTAATGAGGAGCCTGCGGGAAGGGGTGAGTGTCTCTGTGTATGTCTGCGTGTGTCTGTTTTTGTGTCTGTGCCTGTGTAGCTGTGACTAAGTCTCCCTCAGTGTGTGTCTGCGTGTGTGTGTGTGTGTGTGTGTGTGTGTGTGTGTGTGTGTGTGTGTGGCAGTGGATTGCTGTGAACAGTAATGATGAGGCAGCTGTGGAGGCCTAAAGCGTTGTTTGCCAGCTGCAAGTCAAGGGCATGCAGAGCAGTCACGCACATGCATACACACACACACACACACGCACACACACACACACACACACACACACACACACACACACACACACACACACACACACACACACACACACACACACACACTTACCTGTATCAAACACAACCCTTTACTGCTCAGCTACTGACCTCAGTAGCAATTAGGACCGTCCAGACACACACATAGATGGAGCAGTAACACAAGCAGTACTGCTACATACAACACTTCTTTCTTTCTTTCTTTCTTCCTTTCTTTCTTTCTTCCTTTCTTTCTTTCTTTCTTTCTTTCTTTCTTTCTTTCTTTCTTTCTTTCTTTCTTTCTTCCTTTCTTTCTTTCTTTCTTTCTTTCTTTCTTTCTTTCTTTCTTTCATTCTTTCTGTCTTTCTTTCTTTCTCTTTTGCATCTCTATTTTTACTGTCAACAAAACAGTAAACATAGACCACGCTTGGAAAATTGGCTTTTGACTCATTTTAGTTCCTTTGAAATGGCTCTTCACTGTGGTGCACTTTAATCTAACATTTTGCAATATTGTAATTTTTCTAGTAGTGTTATTACCATAGAAGCCCACGGCGGCTGAATGAGGGAACGCTTGATGTATGGTGAGATTGATAGACAGATACAATAGATAGGTGGAGGTAGAGCAGCAGATGGGTGGATGTTGTTTTCTCTATCAGAGCCAGTGCGGGTCTCACTGCGGTGGCCCACTATTGCAGAATGAATATAGATGAAACTCAGGTCTGTACAGTTGTCAGCTAGTACCTACTGTTGCTTCATTACCACTGGGAGTGTAGTGGGGGGCAGGGGGAGGAGGGGGGGGGAGGGGGGGGGGGGGGGAGTGGAGGGGGAGTGTGTGACAGGAGCAGAGAGCGAGGTTGAGGGGAGGAGAGAGGAGGTTGACTTATTTATCATTATTGAGCTGTGAGAGTGTGCTGACGGAAACTCACACGCACACACACACACACACACACACACACACACACACACACACACACATACACACAGCCTTAGGGACCAGATGCTCATCCTCAGACCCAACTTGCCTCCCTCCCTCTCTCCCTCTCTCCCTCCTTCCACCCTGTCTCACTTTCTCGCCCTAACTGACTGTTTTTCACATGAATGCACAGCTATATTTGCTATTTTATTGCAGAGCTGTCTAAATAGTTTAACTTTGTCTCGGGGACATTACATTTCCTGGAGTTAATAAGTCGGTCATACTCTACTCTGCCTCCAGCAAGTTAGTTTACACAAAACTGTGTGATTCCAGTTGTAAGGATTAGTATTTTCAACATGCAGTGTTTTATAAATTAAGGTAAATTTCCAGGTCAGTCTCACACAACAGATGTGAGCCACTGTGGTAAGCCTCCCTGAGGACAAATATTGTGCTCTGCCTCCTCTCACTTCCAGGCTGAAAATGTGCTGTCAGGGCAAATTTGTGAGGATAAACCAAGCCAGAGTGATGATGGGTTGGTCCAGACTGCTCTTGCACCGGCACAGAACAAATGTGTGGCGACAATACATCTAGAGAGGCGACACTGTTTCCTTCAGTGGGGCTACTGGACATACTAATATGTATGAAACACACAATTGGCACTGTTACAGTACGTCAACAATGATTTATGCCACTCTGTGTTGAAGGTGTTTGGTGGGTCAGAGAAGAGAAATGGAATCATTAACAAAGTCCTCAAACAGGAGCGTCACAGTTGTAGTTTGTTTGGAATATGAGCCTAATTCATCCAAATGCTATTTCTCTTTAATGAATATATTGAAATGAATATGAATACAGAATACATTCAGGTACAGTACAGGGTACAGTGCAGAATGAACATCTGGCTGGGGAAGTGGGGAAGTTCTAATTTGAGGACCAACTTATGTGAAAAGAGGAAATAGCCAATCTAGGTTTCAGAATGAGAATAAATGCGGTCACAAGGAGAAATATGAAATGAGACAGAGACAGAGCACAGAGGAACTCACTCACCACATGTTCCAGGGTTTGTCCTGGCTGTGAACACCTCCGACCATCTCTGAATGCACTATTGCTCCGTCAGCCATTACATCCAATCAGAGTAACTGCTTTCCTGCCTTTGATCATGACGGTAGATCACCTGTAGGGATATTGACGGGCACAGTTTGAGACAGACAGACGGACAGACAGACAGACAGACAGACGGACAGACAGACAGAAAGACAGACAGACAGACAGACAGACAGACAGACAGATGTAGACGCAGTACTGCACCAGGCTCATTCTGTTTATTCAAATGAATTTAATTTAGAAATGTACCTTGATATATTATCTTCATATTAATATATATGCAAAATAGTAACAGGTTAGACAGATTGGTTTGGGCTCTTTTCAGATATTGCCCTTTTGTGGCTTGTTTTTGTGAAATTACTTTCGAAATTGCTGGGTAGAAAAATCTGGATTGAGCTCCATCATAAAGGACGCAACACACCGTCCTCTTGTTTGTGGCTATTTTGTAGTTCTTCAGCCCAATGACTGAAACACAATGAAATAACAACCGGAACACCACGATGCTATTTAGTATTCCGAATCCAGAAAGTAGAGTCTCTAAATTGTGTATGTACTTCTACATCAGGTGCCTGTAGCCTGCTACATACTCATCTCTGTACATTTTTGCTGCTACCGTTTTGAAGTTGAAATCTTGTATGTTTCTGTTCATAAACGTTACACAATGGCGGAAGGTGGAAGAATTAACAAATTAGACTTTCGTCCACGCATGAGAAGAGAAAGAGGGAATGTGACCAGATGCAGACTGAATCTAAACTCCTTGATCTACGGAAACAAAACAGACGGTGAATTGGTCCTTTCTAATTGACTAGTAAGTAACATAAGCTCTGCCAAAAACACATGATCTGATTATGAACTTAAGCTCTTTATTCCACAGTAACAAGTGTTGTGGTGTATTTCATAATAGTTGCAGCATGTTTCCAAGGTTAGACGTAATTTTGTGACAGTAACGTAAATGTACACAAATCACAATAACATTACACTAGAGGGTGCCAAAAACAACATTGTGCTGAAAAGTGACACAAGACAGTTGGCTGCATTCCAAAGATCAATCTAATGCTGCATGAGGTCATCGTTTCACATTCAGAACAACATAAGGAAATAGAATCATTTCACTGTGTTACAGTCCAGCGCCTCAGTGTTTTCATCATGTGTCAGTGTGGACACACAGCATCAAGACCCTGTCTGATGCGTCCCAACACTCCTGTAGTGATGCATCTTCCGAACCCGCTGGAGCCCCCCAACCCCCTCTGCTAGTGTTGAGTGTTCTGAATTTACAAGTAACGAGAGATAGAGATGGTTGTACCAGAGGAAGAGGCCAGTTGGCTACCCGGTGGGTGGGTAGGTTGGTTGGGGGAAGTTAGATGGCAGATAGTGACAGGGTGAAAGAGAAAGAGAGAATATTGCCGTATCAGGAGAAGAGGGAGGAGAGGTGGTGGTGGAGGGGAGGTGGGCTACATGGAGAGAGGGAGTAGATGGCATGGAGTGAAAGGCGGCTTTCCAGGCCAGACTTGAGCTGCAGGAAATTATTTATGAGCCTGAACAAGATGATGTTGCTGCTGCCAATGATAAAAGATCTGTGTGTGTGTGTGTGTGTGTGTGTGTGTGTGTGTGTGTGTGTGTGAGCAATAGAGAGAGAGAGAGAATATAGTGCAACACAGTTGATGGTGTGGGAACACTGTAGCAGGGATAGAAGCCAGGGGGCAGAAATCCCCCTTATGCATGCACGGACAAGCACACACACAGGCACACACATGCACACACACACACACACACACACACACACACAGGGCAGTGGTGAGCTTATTAATGATTTACCACTATCTTTCACAAAGGGGAGGACAACAGAGGGGACCCTCTAAGACAGACTTGGGTCCTACCTCTGGTGTCTGAAACACAGGCTGACCATGACACACACAGACACACACGCACACACACACACACACACACACACAGGGTGCATTATTCAGTGCCGTTGTCGTATTGATTATTGGATCATTAGTTATGATATGCTGTTTGTGTCTGTGCATAGAGAAATGAGAGGCATGGTGGCTGATTACCCTGTATGTCTCTTCCTGTCTTTTGTCTCTTCTCTCATGTCTAATTACTTTTCTGTAATGTTTTTTGCAACACATGTTTCTATCTCTTTGCTCATATGTCTGTCTTTGTCTTTTTTATTGATCTGTTTGTCTCTTCTGCTTGGTTGGTCTGTCTTCCTTCCTGAGAGTTGGTTTGCTGCTCTACCTGTTGCGCTGCTGCTGCTGCCGTCCGTGTATCTCCTCCTCTTCATTCATGCCTCGCTATCTGTGTGTGAGTCTGCTCATCAGACAGTCTCTGTCTCTCTTTGAGTCTGGCTATTAGTGTTGTTAGATGTGCTGTGTGAAGCTGATAGATGTCGTCTGTGTTACTGCCATAGGGGCTCATTCAACGCCAGGTGCACAGGCTTCTAAAGGACTTTAATTACAGAGAGAAACCACATCACACATGTGAATACGTGCACACATACACACACAAATCTTATACCAAGTCATGTGATGTACATTTGCTGTGATGTGTGTCTCTTTATAGTTGAGTCTCTGAGGCCAGGTATGAACATGTTGGGATATAAAACTAATCTGCTGATCTCCACTTGAAGACAGGATTTCATTGTTCCATTTCCTCCAAGCTTTCACAACTCTTTTCATCTCAAATCAGAGGTTGTCCAACTCTTTTTTAACTTAGGGATCCAGAGTGTGCAAATATTATCTGCCAGCTCTGAGTTGTGAAATAAGGGAAATTCTTTATTATGTCCATTAGTCATGTTGAAACCTACGTTTGCTCCCTTATTATTGTATATTCGCTGTCCATCTTTGATTTCATGATTCCTGTTTTTTTTACTCTCTTCTAAGGTGTCCTTTGAAACACGCCTGTGAAAAAAAGCATTATTATTGTTTTTAGTTGTAGTATTATTGTCCTTAGAGAAAAGGATATAAGTGTGGATACTTCAGTCTGCCGTTACTTTTATTTGAACAATTTTCACATCTAGAAGTGTGTGTGTTTTTCCCTCTTAAGATCTTGGAAAATGCAATTTATGTTAGAGGGGAGGATTTATGAGACTGGGTGAGGTGTTTAATTTGAATATGCACATGATTCTGTAAGCAGAAGCACACAAACTCAAAAATGCATTATCAGCGTTTTCAACATTTTGATCTACAATAATTTCAGATTAGATGCAGGTGAGTCAGAGAAACATTTTTTACAAAGTCAACAAAAATGAGGCTTTTAAAAAAGTGATAACTCAATACTTAGTGTATTCATGTACAAGTGTAACTTCAAAGTCAAGATTGTGAATCTTACAGTTATATATTATTACAGTTTATTGACCATTACACAGGCATCTTTAGATAGTGACAATTTGAAGTCAACCAATTAGGAATAGCAGAGCTGTGATATCATCAGACTGAATCAGAAATATAGAAGAAGCTTCTGAGAATGAGTCTGTGGTGTGAAGGCATGAGGAGACAGCCGGGCGCTCAGTTCAGTCAGCTGTTAAATGATGATGGGAACTTTGGGCTTGAATTCATTATGAATTTCTGACATTTGAACAAAATTTTAATATTGAAACTCATTCTGACAGCATTAATGAGCGTGGCATGTGAGTGCTGTTTCTCCCTGGAGTTTGGGTTTTAGGAATGTGAGTAAAAACTCAACAGAAAGGAAAGGGAAGGAAAAGGAAAGCTGAATGCAGAAGGACAGGGAAAGTCAGTTGTGTTTATGATCCTCCCTGAAAATTCCTCATTGTTTTCCCCAATTTCACAATATTCACTACTTTTCTCCAACATGATGCTGAAGTTCGAAGACATCAATTTACAACTACTATACAACTACATCTACAAAACACATTTAATCATTGTTAGTATTGAACAACATGTTGTGAAAGTATTGAATACAAATAATTATCATTCCATTATCATAACACTATTATCAAAAGCAGTGTTATTTATTGTATTTATTGTAGTACAGACATTCAGACCTACAGGCAGTCACCTTGTTTCTCCAGAGAACCATTGCCTATAACTACATTTCCAGTCAAAACATTAATTTTTCATAAATAAATCCATCCACTTATGTAATCAGTCAGTTATTTTACATTTAAGTGCAATTCTTTTCATGTGCCGATGTATTATTAGCTGGTATTAGTTTTAATTATATGCTCTGAATTCTCCTGTATTAGTTAGTTGGATTATAATTTCAAAATGATAGATGGCAAAATCTTACTTCTGTCTGATAAACATGCTAAGCCATATTTAGTTACGGGGCATGTATGAGAGCATTAACCATATTTTCCCCCCACGTCTTGAAGAGTTTACTTTCTGGAGATACAAGGTTTAAGTGGGACACGGGGTAAAGTATAATGAGTGAGTTTCTTGGATGAGCTCATTTCTTTTACCGTAAGAAATTATAATGAGAATAACTCCCTCTCTTTCCTCTGACTCCTCCATTCCGCTCTCTCTGCATCATAATGATAGACTTTCTTGCATGAGCTACAATTCCTCACCACATATAAGGATATTTCTCTCTCACTCTATTTCTCTCTCTTTCCCTATTTCTTCCTCTGTCCCCCCTCTCTCCCCTCTTTCTCTGTAGTCCCTGGCAAGGCTAGAGTCTATTAAATACACAGTCAGTGGGTGCTCCCCCGTGGGCTCATTAGTGAGCTGGCCCGTATGTCCTGGGGAGTGCTGGAACAGACCATTTTACCAGTTCCCGAAGGGGTGCCAGAGGCTTCATTAAATTGCCGTTCTGTGTAGTCCCATGGTGTTGAGTACACAATGTGATGTCCTATATTGGATTAATAGGTTGGTTATTTAAGCTATCAGATATGATATGAGTTCCCATGTGGTTTTGGAAAGGTGATGTCTTTCATGGAACAAAGTCAGGCCACTTATGCATTGTTAAATGTCATACATACAGTAAGATGTCACCCTGGTACAGATGGATATACTGCACTTTACTGCCTCTTTTACACCTTGCAATAAAATGCATTGGGATGTCTTATCTGGATAATGGCATTTTGTGATGCGACTTACATTTACACCTTGTATCAACTTGCCTTCTTTCCTCTCTGGATTCTGCCTACATGGTGTTTGAAACTTTGTAGCTGGGCTGTTGCGCTATTTAAAGCATTCTGTTCTCTTTGAATCTTCATCAACCTTTTAGAATAAATAGGAACTATTTTGTGGGTGGTCATTGTGCAGGTATCCATTTGTGGCAGGTTGTATGTCAGGCCAGACAGTGGGTGTAACCTGTCATAAGGACTTAATCATAAGTTTGTCTTAGTGGTCACCTGGGGGCTGCATGATGGTGACACCTGGCTGAGCTGAGCCTTCCTGGTCCCCTCCACCACCAGGGAATGTTAAATGAGCTACTGTTTCTATCAACGTTCAAATAAATTCTATCAAAGCAACAGATTATGACCTGAACCAATCTGTAACCTGTAACAGTATTCACGTAAGGTCAAGAGGTGGCTGGAGTGCTCTGTCATGTGTCTGTGTTAAATGTTGTACTATGTGTTTGTGCACAGAGCCATTGGACACTGGATGAGTTAATTATTCAATAATTAAGTCGCATAATGTAATCACTGTCTGTCCCCTGCAGCACTTTTCAGAGTTACTATTGTGCATTTTCATGATAGATGTAATATTTCCGACTACAATTAGAGCCTGTACATTTATTTCAACACAATGCAGGCGACTGTCTCGTGAATTGACTCTATTGTGTCATGTATCCAGGGAAACGTGTCACTGATGTAATACAGTGAAACCCCAGTAATAACCTGACAGTCAATCACATCTGTTCTACTTCCTGTCTCTCTTCACTTTATTGAAAATAAAAAAACTAATTTCCTCATTTTACAAAGGAAATTGGCTGCTTACAATGCCAGAGTGCAAGCATAAAAGCAAATCTATACACAAATGTATTCTATATAAAGTGAGTTATACAGTATATTGGTGCTAAATTTATGACCCATTTATGGTTTTACAAGAAGTCCTGTCCAGATTATAATAAATTTAGGAAGTTATAATGTCTATGGGGATATCATAGGATGGTTTTGTTGTTCAACATATGGCTGCAAAAGCTACAGATAACAATGTCCACTGTCTCTGGCCCCTCCCACAACCAAATTAACACTGCGATTGGCTCCACCCCCTGGTATATGTTCACACACTCCTACCTGGATCTCTGTAAGATCACAGGCAAGGGAGCACACACAACATTTACAATCATATTAGGTCATGCATGCGACCTTACACACGACCACCTCACTAGGATTATACAACAATATGAACACACAAACACATAAAATGGTATCTAAGTCTCAATTGAAATCACAAGATTTTTAAACAAATATGTGTAATCTTTAAGTTCTAAATGCAAATTGCATCCTCTCGGTATGTTGAGTCTCGATTTGTAAATATGTAAGCAATGTCAACTGGAAATGTGTCCCCGTGCTATCAGGCATGTTTAAGAATATTCAACACAATTTCATTCATCAAATACAGATTTCCACACACAAAAATGTATTTTGTGATTGGTGATGAAAGGCTGATGTATGAAGTTTTAGTATTAAGCGTAATATCCTGAAGCTCTTGATGTTTGCTGCTCATTTTAAAACGCTTAGATCCAAACATCACATGCGATGCTGCTTGACACTGTTTTTCACAGTTGAACATGTATGTATGTTTATTTGTGTGTGTGTGTGTTTCTACGATCCCTGTCCAGGCTAATTCGGGCTGTCCCAGCATTGTTTTCAGCAGTGATTGACAGTTGTGGCCTATGGCCGTCTGGCTGGAGTCGGGGCCAGGATCCAGCAGCCCCTCATCACAGCCATGACTGCTGCACTGCTCATTACACACATCCAGAGATACTGCGTCTCACACAACACGGTTAGTGTGTTTGTGCTCAGTCTATTCATATTCTCATATTCTAATCATGTGGAATTGAATTGATATTTGCTTTCAATCAAAGGGAGGTCAGACTACAAGGTGAGCTCATGAACTTATTTACTTTATTTACCTGGTGGCCTTCAGCTGGCTCATGCAGTAACTTCATTAAAGGACTGGTTTGATTTTCACTAATAGTAGGTTCCTATACAAGGACAAATAACAGAGAGTGAACATACAGTACTCCATGATAACTAACTAAGCTTAAATGTTCTCTCTCTGCCTCTCTTTCTCTCTTTCCCTCCCTCCTCACAGTTCATGCAATAACGCTGCACTGTGTGTGAACTTATTACTTATTTCATTTTTCACAAGACAGTCCGTGGAGTGCAGACGTGCTGAGTGCTAATCTTGTTAAGGCAGAGGGACTGAAATTGATTTAAAGGTTTTAACTTCTATTGCGGGTAATTGACTGAAGTGAAATGATTTGCATTGTGCATTTCCAATTTAAATCCAAAATCCAAACTTAGTCTTCACCTCTGCTCTAATTACCGTATACACTGATATGCATTCACCTTCCTACCCCCCTTCTCTCTCCTCCCCTCTCTCTCCCCTGGCACAAAGCCAGACAGTCCAAGAGTTTGTTTACACAAAACTCAGTGTGTGTGTGTGTGCACGTGTATATGTAAGCGTGCCTGTACTTGAGAGAGAGAGAGAGAGAGAGAGAGAGAGAGAGAGAGAGAGAGAGAGAGAGAGAGAGAGAGAGAGAGAGAGAGAGAGAGAGAGAGAGAGAGAGAGAGAGAGAGAGAGAGATGGTAAACATGTGAGCGTGTGTGCACATCCGCTAATTTGTAGAGTGTGTCAGTATCTGGGCTAATTGGCGGAATGAATGTGTTGCAGCCTTCTACTTCTGCAAAGCATTGTGGGTAGTGGGGAGGGACTTATCAGCGAGGCACACACTACGGGGCTTTGAAATTAATTAACTTGGTTTGTCGCTCCGTACACACATGCATGCACATTCTCTCAAATTAGTGCTCATGAGAGTGTACGCACTCACTCACACACACCACACACCACACACCACACACGCACGCACACACACACTGCAGTGTATGGTGTTGGTGATAATGATAATGGTAATGAATGTTGGCCAGTCAACAATTTTTCAAGCTAGTTACTGCCGTTAACTTCATGCTGAGTGAGTGCATGTCTAAAGCTGTGGGCATACAAATGTGTGTGTGTGTCTCTGTGTGCCTGTGTCTGTTTTTGTGTCTGTGGGGTTTTGTGGTGATGATGCTAGACAGTTCTGGGCTGATTAAGTTTGAGCTCAGTATTTGATGAAATTCCATGAATATATATTTATTTTTTCCCTGAGCACCTAGAGGAAAATGCTAAATTGAATATTTTCATATTCCTGCACTTACATTATTTGAATAAGTTGTAATAACTTTTGATGAGCTTTACTAAACATCTGAGAATATCTGGAATTGTGTTTTGCCTTTGTTGGTGCTATGTTGCCACGTAAACGTTTTAGCAGGTCGTATTGCAACGATGTTAGAAAAGTTTGTCTGGCAGGTTGCATTTGAATTGCAAAACGTCAAATTCGCACTATTCATGTGTGTGTTTGATGTCCTGTAGGTCTCAATGTTGAAGGTGTGCATTCATTGTTACCACAGCCAAAGCACTACGTCTACTATTGCTAATGATACAGGACATCACACACACACACACACACACACACACACACACACACACACACACACACACACACACACACACACACACACACACACACGCAGACACACACGCAGACACACACACACACCTGTACTACTGTCAGAACACGTAAACACACACACAGTTTTATATCTAATAAACAAGTGAACACATTGGATGGTCAGAATGAACACTTGGCTGTATGAGGTACGCACGCACGCACGCACGCACGCACGCACGCACGCACACACACACACACACACACACACATCGCCTGTCTCATATTCAACAGATGAAGTAAGTTTCATTTTGCTGTGAATTTTATTTTGTTTTTTATTTAAAGACATCAAACTTAATTTACCGGAAAACCTTTTGTTACAATCACTGTGTATCTCTTCTGAATCACTTAGGAGCCTGATGTTTTCTTCATGGCTTTCTCCTCTCACTTCAGCCCAAACCAGATTTGCAAAATGACGATATAATGAATATATTGTAATATATTCATTATTATAATATAGACTAATGAATTAATATGTATCTGCTGGGCTCTTCATCCCCAAGACTCAAACTTATCAGGAGAACCTTAATATAATACAACCGTGTGTAAAATCTCACAGCTGACTTCCTTTATAAAGTTGCGTGAGAAAGCGTCTTAAACATGAAAGTTCTGCCACAGCCTCATCCTCCTGTAAAACTCTGTGTGGACTGAGCCGCCACAGCTTCCAGTCTGGAAAAGATAATTAACCAGATGTAATGGAATTAAATAGAGATCAGTGGAAAATTTCTGAAGATTCATTTTGTTCATTAAACAGTCGCCTGAGTTTCCTGAGGCCCGGAGACGCTCTCACACACTCTCACACACTCTCAACACCGTGTGGATTCTGCTCAAGGGTGGTTTGTTTACTCACTGTTACCACTGTCACACAGCACCGAGCTTCTCTCCACTCACCGAGGATCGCACCACTGACGCTCACTCATACCGTGAACACACAGCGGTACAGCTACTTGTCTGCGTTCTGTTAAATCACTGGATAATTAGTTGCTGTGGAAGATCCTTGCTCACGTGTAGACTGAACTGTCAGAGAACAAACAAACAGCACCTGCAAAGTTTGCTTTCTGGTGGAATTCCTCTTTTAATTATTTAGCTGTAGCTTTCAGACTGAGCTTCCATACCCAGAGCTGCGCCGGAGCTCAAGAACCTCAAGCTAAATCTCAGCAGACAGTGTAGTGGGACAAACCCACAATTGTGTTGTAGAATTTAGTAGAATGTTATATTGTTTCACTTGGTTGTGACATTAGCATCTCCCACAAAAACTATACTCTGATTTATAGATTTGTGTTTATTACACGGTGTGTTGCTTCAACATAACAGTGCCGTTGCTCCACCAGGCACTGTGCTTTATTGATTGCTGTGCCAACATTTTTGACAACCAGGGAGCTACAGTAGTTAACTATTTCCATGTTTTCTTCCATCTCTTATTGTGGCATGTTTGCTGCTGGAGAATTTGTCTCAGACTGCACACCTGCACGACTCCCTTGTTTGCTGCACTCTTACATCAGGAAAAGAAGCGTAAGTAAATTCCTGCCGCCTGAATTTATACTGCACAGAGTAAGAGAGTGGAGTTTACTTTACTTCATTATTCTTACAATTAGCAGCTTACGGCCATTCAAGTTTAATATATCTGCAGAACCTTATACATTAGATTGAATTAGACGGTGAGTTGTAAGTGTAATTAGATGACTTAAGCTATCAAAATGAACCACTCTTTATATTTGCATAATCACCTGCCTCCTGTTACTTAAACAAAACTGGGTCCCGCCTCTACTGATGAGTCTAATACGTTCAATAGAATAATCTGGGTCAGCCTGAAATTTGACATCCATCAGAATAGAAAAGTCAATATTTGTGCGCAGACTCCACAGAAAAGAGAGACTTGAGGAGAATGTTTTCTGCGTGGCGGTGCTGTTGATGAGACAGATACTCTGTGTGACCTTTGTGCAAACTAGTACAGGAGCCGTGGGAATGAGATGAGATGATGTATGATGTGAGGAATGAATAATGATATGAGTGGATGTACAGCGGCTGTATGCTGTGACTTAGCCTAACTTCAATTGGTTCATTAGCTGGTTGTCCTGTGATTCACCCCTCCATATTCAAACCACAACACGTGTGAATATGCGATCAGACGCATACTTAAAGCCTCTATGTTACATAAATGGTAATTTATGACCAGTTGGTATACATTTTTAGATTCCTTCCAATCTCGTTCTTCCGTCTTTCTGTCTCAACCTGCTCAACCTGTCTCACTATTTCACTTTGTTTCAATCTGTTTTTATATTTTCCTAGAAATGCCTTTTACTCTCAGTACGACTCTGTGTTCCTCCGCCTCTCTGACCTTTGATGCACACCTTAGTTTATTAATTAAAAAGTTTGTTCTTAGGGATCGGGCGCTGATCATTTACATTTCCTTATTGTAACTCATGGAATATTGTTTAGAAACAGGCAATCTTACTCCAGTCTCTTTGTTGACGTAAGTAAGTTGACTGAAACCCTCCCTGGCAGATGCTGAAATTGTCCTCCTCCGTCTACATCCTGACGAGCTCGCTGACTTCAGCATCAGTCTGGTTTGACATGTTGCCGAGAAATTTTAAGTCATTATTGTTCACACTATTATGAAGAGAAATTCTTGAAACTTGATTTTAGTAGGTTAAAACATTCTGGTAATGGGGCAGTTTGATGGCTTTATTTAGGAACTTTGTTGTTCATTATATATGCTGAATCTCTCTTACCGTGTATTTGGATGTCGATGCACATTTTCTGCAATTTAGACTGAAAATGCACTTAAACATGATGCCAAAGCAGAAAAAAACATGATTTTCTTTCTGTCTCTCTGCCTCTCCCTCCGCCCCTCTCTCACTCTCTATCTCTCTCTCTCTCTCTCTCTCTCTCCGCCTCACTCTCTCTCTCTCTCTCTGTCCCCCCACCCCCCTCTCCCTCCGGTTACTGTGTTTGAGCTGTCAGTGTTGACCTGCCTGTCTCTCTCCCACCGAGCACTCTGCATGATACAACCACACACAACCAGACAAGCATCCTTCCCTCAGTCCTGCTCTCACCCAAGCACACTGTGTTTAATTAGCTCCTTGGTGGCGTGAAAATATATGTGTGTGTGTGTGTGTGTGTCTGTGTGTGTTTGTGTGTCTTTGTCTGTATGAGATAAACTTGCGCAGTCCTCACTGAGGAAGTGTCAGGATTGCCAGTGGGAGTGGAGTGTGATGGCTTTCAACAAACACACACGCATGCACACAACAACGCGGACACACACACACACACACGCGCGCACACACAGCATGCCACTTGTAGGTCAGTTGTGTGTGAGTACTTTGTGAGGCTCCCATAGTGACTGACAGAGAGGTGGCGATTGTCTCTCTCCCTTTATTTAGCAATCTGGAAAAAAAATGGCTGCAGCACTAAGAGAAGAAAACACAGCCAGACGTCCCACTGGCAGAAGGACAGACAGAAACTAATTAACATTTTATACTAGGAGAAGTTTTGTTTTATCTCAGGCTAATGGGATAATCAAACAATGTACGCGAGCCACCTACACCATAGCCAGAGAGAGATTATGGCCTCTTATAGCTGCAGAAGGCAACTTTACAAATATAAGCAGACCAAAAAGTGTCCGTCTCCATCATCCTGACCTCCTGCTACACAACACCAGTTACCTTATTTCAGGGAAAATCAAGCAAAAAACAACAGCAGGTGGCAGAACATTTTCCCTCTAAGCCCCCGTATTTGGATTTCTTCCTTTGAGGAGAGATGTGAGCCGTTCTGAATCTTAAATCTTATTGTAGTTTTAGACTCGTGAGGTCTTTTGGTCTAATTAGCAGCAGTATACAAGCACTTTGGTTAGAATCCTGTAGGACTCTCTTCTCTGCTGCTGTGTTCGCCTACTGTCTGTGTGAATGTGTTAATGATTTGAGTTCTGTCTGCTTAAGTGTGTAGATCATGTGCGTGTGTGTGTGTGTGTGGCAGTCTGTCTGTCTGTCTTTCCTCTCTTGATTGGCTGCTCCAGCTTTAGTAGCTTTATCAGGTTCAAATCCTCTTTTCCACTAAATGATATATTTCTTTGTCTTTGTTTTCCTCTCTTCGTTGAGTCTCATGCTGACCAGAGTGTGTTTGTACACGGTTACACATGTCCATTTAATATCAACATACCCATTGCTGTTATCACACTTCTCCTGTGTGTCTCCAATCTAAAATCCGGCAATTACTATTTGTATTCCCCTTACATGCTGGAAACTGAACATTCTAATAATATATACTAGATTTAATGTCACTGTTTAAATCCTGGCTGTTAATCTTTTGTGCAGCATTATAAGGAAAGATAATGAATTCATAATCTCTTTTGCCGCTGCACCCCTGGCACCCAGATGTGTTGAATCGATGTGTTAAGTAATATGACCTCTCTGAATGGATCTGCATGTGTCTGTGTTTTGTATGTGTGTGTATTTATGTGTTTGGGATGCTGTTGCCTGAGTGTGAGTGTATGCACTCTATGTGCACATGCGTGGGCGTGCGTGTCAATATTGTATCAGTTAGCAGTGGTCACCCTCTGCTCTGCCCTGAATTTGTGAATAGAATATTATTGATGATTGTTCAATACACAGTCTGAGAAGAATAAAAATGTTGTTGTGTCAGAGCCTGGCTGCCTGTCTATCTGCCTGTCTGTCTGTCTGTCTGCCTGTCTCTCTCTGCCCATTCTCCTACGTCTGCTTCTCCTTTAGATAATGTATTTAAAACATTACCACTACTTCTTAGTAACCAACACGTTTATGAAAATCTGTCAACATGAAATTTACATCCCACAACAACAAAATATCAATATTAGAGCCCAGAATGTTAAAATATTCTAGCCACATTAATGGAAATAACATTTCAGACTATCCATTCACTTGTTCAGGGCCTTTTTAATGCGCATAATTGTCTCTGGCCTCAATATATTCTTCAATATCTTGTGTTTCATTAGGTTCAAGCTGTTTCTGGTCACTGTCGATTTTATCGGCATTAAGCCGCCTTTTAAACTGTTTTAATGACATTTTCAATGTGAAATAAAACAGTTGAGCGTTTTCTGCCTGTGGCACTTTGCTACCTGGCAAGCCAACAAGTCTCATGATCATCATCGTCATCATCATCATCATCATCATCATCATCATCATCATCATCATCATCATCATCATCATCCTCTCCTCTCCTCTCCTCTCCTCTCCTCTCCTCTCCTCTCCTCTCCTCTCCTCTGATTATAGCATCAGGGCCCTCTTGGTTTGTGTCTAAGCAGCCTGCTGATTTCTCCATTGACCACCACCTGTCTGTTTCTGTGTGCCGTCTCACTCTGTCTTTAGGTCTAATATTGTAACGGAGAAGGTTCTGGTTCAGACTGGATCTCTGCTGGTGAGTGTTTAGTGTTCAGATCCACAGGAGATAGCGGTCGTTGATATGAATTAGATTGTAACTTTTGCTATCACAGTGTTTTGAAGCATCCAATTTGACATTATCTGATATTATAGTTATTTTAGTGATATTCACAGTATTGCAATGATCTGTAAATCTATGAATATCCACAAGTTATCCTATTTATATTTGACATGATGCAAACATTTTAAAGTTCTCAGACATTGCAGCAATTTGAGGGAAAATTGCTGTCGTGTTTTCAGTGATATTTTGCGGCCGGCAGACTTCATTTTTGTTTCCTAATAAATCTGTGTATGTGTTTTCCTACACACTGTGAAGAAGGAAAGGGAGATGGGATCAGATATTGTCTGCAGCTGCATCTCCTGAGTGGAGATACGGCGCAATAAACTGAAAAAATAACATTGTTAAAGAAGGATGATGAGCCTATGGCAGAGGCAAATAGATAAGAGCGTCTGAAAACACACAGCAGCATTATTAATACCACCGCTGTCTCTTACCATTTCCCCTTTCTCTTAATTTGGAATACAGATTCTCTCATTATTACATATGCTCTCTCTCTCTCTCTCTCTCTCTCTCTCTCTCTCTCTCTCTCTCTCTCTCTTTCTCTCTCTCTCTCTCTCTAGTATGACCTTACAAGTTTTACATTCTTAAGCCTCAGCTGTGAGCCTCTTTGACCCAGAGGATACTTTGCATTCCTCTTCCATGTGAAGGATTGAGTTTTGCCTCTGTGCAGCTTCATCATATTTATGTGACACTCTAATGTTGGCCTTATTTCCTCTTCCTTTCGTATTTCCTGGAAAGCAGATTCCAGTGGTTTCCGTTTATAAACTGTAATACTACAAGTAATGAATGATGCACACTGAACTTGAGGTTTATTCGCTTGAATGTGAATGCAGCACTTCATCCTACAAACCACCTTTGGATGATAGAAACTATAATTTGTGGCACATTAGCAGAGACAGATACGACCTTGAATTCACATGCCTGCAGGCGCGGTCAAAGTGTGAGGTCAGCCGCAGTGCTCTGCCCCCTGGAGCTGTTGTGGGGGTTCAGTGCAGTGGTCAAGTTCACTTAGCGGAGGTGGTGGATGTGATGCTTCCACCCTACAGCTACAAGCTACACCCAGCTGTCAGTGCGTTACAGGGTTTTACTGAGAAGCTCATTCAGTCCAGATGAAAGAGATTTAGGCGCCCATTAGGTAAAGCAGTGTTTGAAGAGCTTATTCAGACAACTGCTGTCATCACACCACATTACTACTATAAGTACACATGACAGACTGCCTGTTTGCTTCTTATTTCTCTATATATCTTATTTCTATATTTGTTGTAGGAGGCCCTACAGAGACATGATGAGAATTTATGGATTTCTCTCTGGATGAAATGACGATTTCAGCTAATTCTGCAAAAAGTAACATGTTTTAAAATGTAGCGTATTGTAATTTTAACGACATCTCTGCTGAGGAGTTTTATTCATGGAGTAGCTCAGTTTTATATTCATCGTGTGTCTTCCACTCCACTAAGCCTGTCTATTAGTGGTCAGAGGACAGAAGGTCAACTAGTGGGCTATTAGGCTGGACAGTAATCAAGTATTGACCCAACAGCATCTCATCAGACCTGTGTGTTTGCAAGTGTGCGTGCACGTGCTTGTGAGTACACTAGTGTGCACATGATGGGCCGATTAGATTGTGTTTAATGACTATTGATGTATCGGAGTGTAGGAGAGAAACAGAGACCAGACAGAGAGGAGGAGAGAAAGGAAAATAGATGAGGAATAGAGGGGAAGAGTGAAGATGAGGCTCACTGCTACAGATTGTCAATAACACAGGAAGACACTTTAATTACCAGCAGCCAACTCAGATTAACTTTTATTGCCTGCTGGACAAGGACAAATACAGACTTGAGTTTGAGTTAGGTCATGTCTCTGACCCCTAATAAGGCAGAAAGGTTTGACAAAGTTTTCTTTTTTCACCTGGCAGTGTTCTATATTGTATTAGAGATTTTAAACTGTTTCAGCCTTCATCTTTCTGATTTTATGTTTATTTATTTCTTGGCCAGCTACATTATGCAAGACAGTTTTAATTATACCAAAACGGTAACTGACAGGCAAAGTAAAGTGAGTTTGGTAAATGGAGCAAACCTGCAGTCTCATGGGTCTGTAGCCGTGACAACAGTCTGCTCACAGAGCCAGTGTCATTGTTCATGATGGCTGCTGTTTACGCAGGAGCTCGAGCTGAGACAGCGTCAGGACAGCAGGTGTATTGAAATGAAATATTGTTTGTTAATAATAGACGTGGAATTTCACTTGACTAGCGATTTGCAAATTGTCTAAAACAACGTTACACACCACTGAATGTTTCATAGTCCTGTCAGAGGAAATTTTCCTGCTAGTGACAACAGCAACGCAGTCTCACATTGCTGTGTACCAATTTAAAGGTAAGGAGACAGAAATGGAGAAATTGGGATTAAAATCTCAGAAATTGAGGACAAGTTACCCATATACAACACACACACATACACACACAAACACACGCACACATGAACACACGCTGCATTCACTCTTTTGATGGTTAGGTGATATTAATGCAGAGTGGACAGCTTCCTTTGTAGTCTCATTTTGTCATCTTTTAATCTAGTGACCACTCACACACAATCTCCCTCTTTCTCTCTCTGTTTCTTTCTCCACAATACTTTTGTTTCTATGGTAATATTAGTAATAATGCAAATGCATTCCATACACAATCATGTCTAAATAAGGGCTTTGACAGAGGTAGAAGCACATTTAAAATGTCTGTGTGTACGTGTGTGTGTGTGTGTGTGTGTGTGTGTGTGTGTGTGTGTGTGTGTGCGTGTGTGTGTGTGTGCGTGTGTGTGTGTGTGTGAGAGAGAGAGAGATCAAAGAAGCCACTCAGCAGTGTATTTCCTAAATAATGTGATCTTCTGTCACAGTGATCTGTGTTTGATGCTGGAACAGTATCTACGGTTCATTTTCATCTATAAATACACCCTTTTTTCAGGCTGTAAGTGAAGTCATATTGTTGATATATGTTGATAACACTGAACATTATCTTGGAATTAAGTTCCAGGTAATGTCAGATTCTAATTGATTTTGCTCCAATCTTGCTTGAATCTTTAAAGAAAACTATAAAATCCAAATCTATAAATCTGTCCTGGACCATGTGACGTGTGTGTAATGTTGTGTGTGTGTGTGTGTGTGTCAGTTCTCTTAAAGGTTGTGGATGCCATCCTGCCGCCTCTAACAACACCGGCTTTCAGCAACAACGGCAAGAGGAAGGCAGGTCATTTAGGAGAGAGAAAGAGGAGAAGACACAGACAGATAGAAGTAGAGATAGGCTGGAAGGATGAGCAGAGTGAGAGAGTGAGGAAGAGAGAAAGGACATAGCAGATATGGAATGTTGACAAAGGTGGAAACAGGGGAAGTGTGGAGGAACTACTGGATACCTGGTATGAACACACAACACATTTATAGAAACAGATTTAAAAGGGGAACAATGAGGGGTTAAATATGAAGAATTAGGCATTGAATGCTTTCAAACAACAAACAATACATTAATGACCTGCAGTATCCAGTAAAATGTGTCATCACTGAATAATTAGCTGATTTGTTTGTTAGTTCTGTGATGGCTCAGTCATTTTGCCAGGTCAGGATATAATGACGCTCCTGCACTCTATATGTACTAACATGTCACTGTGTAGCATGATTACGATCTAAAGGAGCTTGTGCTACCATTGTGATCCCCCTCATCAATGCTTTATTCTGCTCTTTCCTATATTTCTGTACTTTTACTCTGTCTTGACTGGAAACGTAGCTGGTCATGGCTAATTACATCCATGCTGGACATCATTTGACACATTTCCTATATACTATGTGAATACTCTGTCTGTCTCTGTCTGTGTGCGTGTTCCTCGTCTAATCCTGCTGGTCCAGCTGAGGAAGAGAAGCCAAAGACAGAGGAAGAAAAAGAGAGAGCAGAGAGAATGGAGGAAGGGCAACTACTTTTGTTTTTTCAGCTTACAATGTTTGAATACCCATCTGACACTCTTGGTCCTTTTGTGCTCTATTTTCATTCACACTGATGAATCCAATGAGTGGTGTTTATTAATATATCATTGCTTAATCTGCTGTACATGTATCTGTATCTGTGCTTAGTACCTCTGAGATGTACCGACGAGGCTCAGTGGCATCTTACCATTCTCTGTGGTCAAAGACGGAGAAATGCAGTATGAAAAAGATGCAATGACTGGCTATGAAGATACTCTTTGAGTTGAGCTATTGTGTTGTGATTCTCTTCACATCCCCCACAAATCCATGTATTGTTATTTTTGAATTCTCATTCTCCACCGTTCTTCTGCCCAATTCTCTTGTCTGCCCCCCTTTCCACCTTTCCTAATCTCTCAGTTCTACTCCTCCCCTCCACAGATCTGCTCCAGTTCACTTTTTTACTGCTAATCAGTACAGTACATCAATTATTCACACTGAGAACACCGAATGTTGTTCTCTATATGAACGTATGTGTCTAGATCCCTTCAACGGGCAGCACAGCTGATCCTGCTCTACGCACTGAATACTGCTGGTATCAGTGACTGAATTTAGCAAGGCAGATCTGCAGGTACACACACACACACACACACACACACACACACACACACACACACACACACACACTTGAATAGTACTGCAAGACTAGATTGTGTATGTTGATGTGGATGCATACATAAGAAACATTCATTGTTCCTAGAGGCTGGTATATTCTGGAGATACTTTTGCTTTAGTATGAGAATTTTTTGCTAGTAATATGTGTGTTTTGCAGTCCTGGTACACACACACACGCGCGCATATTCACACAGGCACATTTGAGCTGTTCTGCATGTAATGTTTCAATGCCAAGGCCACTCATTCCCAGTTCAGCCCTGTGAATCACAACAAACTGTTTCTTATTCACAAACACACACATACACTTGTGAATAGTAGCACACACATATACACACTCACACACACTTACTATTAGGAAAGATTTATCCTCACACTACATACACATACTACTGTTTGCACAAATAATGCACAAATGAGCATTTATTTATTTATTGATGCAGCCTGTGCACAGTCAGAGCTAAAGGCAACATCAGCACATCTGCAACACTGATGGTGATCTGTGTTCAACCAGACCTTTAGCTCCACACATAGAGACGGTGTTTTCTACATTAGAGAGCGGTTTAGGGAGGCATAAGGTGCCGTTTCAGCTCAGATGTGTAGATTTGACATATTGTGCTGATGTGTCTTGGCACACTAGCTTCTCTTTAGGAGCTTTGTAGAAAACTATAATGTTCAGTGTTCTAAAATATGCTCATGACACTTATCGCTTATTATCGCTGCTGTTAAAATCCTATTCGCTCTTCCATAATGCTGAAGTCATTCTCTGTTTAAACATTAAAAACACGTCATCTCTTGAGGATGCTGTCATCTGACAAAAATAGATAATGATGTGATCCCGAGTCTAACCAAAGGATGACTTTCCATTGTGCGTGAGTGTGTGTCTGTGTGTATGCATGTGCTCACCCTCTCGAATGCATTGATGTCTGTGTGTTTGACAGATATGTTCTGACAGCAGCTGTCAGTAAATCTTGATTCTGTGGTCATCTGTCTTCGAACGAGCAAACAAGCGAAATGAGGAGACAGAAAGAATGGTGGAGGGTAAAGACTGGAGGAGGAGGAGGAGGAGGAGAGGCAGGACAGGAGGAGGAAGTGGGAAAACAGAAAGGGAAAGAGTGTGACAGGGATTGATTGGTAGAAAGGTATCACTGGGGGTGTTATGAAAGAGAGCGAGAAGAGGGACGAGAAGAAGTGTTAATGGATGAGAAGCATCTTAGCCTTTAGATCCTGCACCACCTCTGGCTGCAAAGGAAGGGAGGAGAAAACAGTTTACTAACAGTGATGAAGATCGACCAGAGGAAGATGCATATTCTGCGTACAACAGGTCTGCATGATGAATCTTTTTTACAATTGATTTCAAGGCAATGATTAGTACAAGTCTCACTTTATGTTGAGAGAAAAGCTCAGTCAGAGGCCGGTTGGTCCTGGGCAGAGCTGTGCCCTCTCATTATGTTCACAAAAGGTCAGAGACATTTAGAAAAATTCCATACGCAAATATTGAAGCCGAGCTGTATTCCATTTTGTTTAGCCTTCATCCTTTAATTAATGCTCAATGTTAATTAAGGCCAAACGCAACTGTTAACCCTCTGTGTTATCCATTGCTCATTTCCTTTCCTGCTTCCATTCACATATTTTATGCCTTTATAACTCAACACACCTCTTATCTCAACAACAACCCCCACACGCACACACCCACACGCACACACCCACACTCACACCCACACGCGCACACACACACACACACACACACACACACACACACACACACACACACACACACACACACACACACACAGTTCAAGGTTCGTCCTCATCCCTCAATATGCTCCCATTTCCCTTATCGGTAAAATATTACCCCCTCTTGTGTCCTTCTTCCTCCTCCTCCATCTCTCGTCATCCTCCTCCTTCCTCGGTACAAGTAGAGTGACGTGAACTTTTTAAATTGGTGTCAGCACTCTTCTTTCTACATCTTTTTTTCTCTCACTTTTTCCTCTGACACTATTAACAATATTTTACATTTTTTTCTGTCTTGTTCTTTCTCTTGACATCTCTTAATTTATTAACGTTGGCTACATTCCTCTCTTTCTGTGCCCCCTTTCCGCCACTCTTCCTCCATCACGCCGGTTATACAATCAGAAATTAAATTGCCTGGGTCTTGGTAAGATAAGTGTGGCTATGAAGCCAGGCGAGGAGTAATTAGATAGTAAATTGGGGACATTAACATTGGGAAGGCAGCCTGCTGTCTCTCGTCACATTATCACAGCCCAGACACACCTTCAAACAACTACATTTACCATGACCTTTAGCCAAGAGTCTCACACTGAGTGCTTACGTGTGTGTGTGTGTGTGTGTGTGTGTGTGTGTAGATGTGTGTCTCCACGTACTTCAAGTCTGTATATGTCTATGTGCAAATGTGTGTGTTAGTGTGTGGATGTGGCCAGTGAGCAAGGCAGTGTGTTCATGCTCTCACACATGTCATCCTGATATGACATGACATATACATCATGTGTTTTCTTTGTGGAACTGGGATGGTAACGTGGAAAAGTGTTCATTCATTTTTTGTTTGTCTTTCATTAACTTATTTGTCTTGCATCATGAATCAACAGCTCAATGCAGATGGAACCTTATAATGTTCTCACTTCATCTAAGAGCAAAAAAGTATTTAGATTTTATTTTATTATTTGTCTTTATCCAAGTCATTCTTATCCTGGTGAAGGTGGAACCATTCGGTATAATCAATGCCTGTAATGACACTTAATGTCTACATGTGCTGCTCTTCCATGCTTGTGTGAAACATTGGACACATTTTTTTTAGATGTTCAGACACCGTACCAGTTTGCTTTGATTCTAACATTGATTTGGCAGAAGCGAATAGCTTTGGACTCAAAGACAAACTTCAGAGCCGTTTGGCTGTGTGTGTGTGTGTGTGTGTGTGTGTGTGTGTGTGTGTGTGTGTGTGTGCATGTCAAAATGACAAGTATCCTGATCTTTTTTTGTTTTTTATTTCCTGGTATTCAATATATAACTCAGTAGATCATCAACATGATTGATTGATTACTGAGACAAAACAAACACATCTTCTCAGCCATCTGTGGCTCCATATGCATCTTATATGTTCTCTGTGCAGAGCTCCAAGGAAAAATGCAAAGCTGCCTTCTCTTGCTGTGTCAGCATTCTCGGGTGTGGCCGTATTTTTCTAGCTTTACTGGAAATTGGCAATAGAACAAACTGTCTGGAGGAGTCGTGGGTGAGCAGACTTGGGCCAGACAAGTCAAACATACATAACTGCATACAGTGTCTGCCTGGCTTTGATGAGTATCTTGCCCTTTTCACTATGGAAGAATGGGCTCTTGATATACAAATGCATTTTAACGTGAATGCTGCCCTTTTATGCCACAGAGTTTAGAGGAGAAAGAGTGAAAAAAAAAGGTGAATCTAGGTGCTTATGCTATCCATACTCTTCCATTTGCAGCATTTGGCCTTGTCTGCTGTGCCGTTGCGGTCTTGTTCTGTCAAAGTCTTGCTGTCATGCACGGTGGCTGTTGATGTATGGCCAGTAGTTAAGAGGTGGTCCAGTTTATCATGTCCTGCTGCCCTGGCCGCTCCTCTTCCCTCACAGCCTGTCACATATCTAATGGTGGGCCATCCTTTACGTCTACAAACACAAACAGACACACACATGCACGTGGGGGGCGTTTAGCACGAGCTGCTGTCAACACCTGCCAGCTAAAAACACAGAGATGAAGTCCGATTAGTCACATGATCCCTGGCCTGCATATGGTACGAAGTGCTTAGTCTTCAGAATCACTGTTTCTTTTTCCGACCCGGATGACAAAGGTAGAATTTGGTGAATCGTTGCGGGAATTGTTTTCTCCGCACATATAAAGAAATAAAAATGGAGCTGTATTGATCTCAGTGAAAGAGCGGAGGCAAAGGTAATTACAACAGGGAGAAGACAAAACAAATGTAAACACATAAATCCAATACTGGTAACATTGTAGCACCAGAAAACCAATGGAACACAGAATAGAATGTTGTGAGGCGCCGGCTGACGCTGACTCGGTGCATCCGTGCATAAAAGTCTGCCTTTCACAAATGACGACCTGATCAATACACATTTGTTGACAGTGATGAATGTTCAATTGCAGATGTTGCTATGAAACACTTGTATGATGAGCTAGGTGGGAGTGATGTGCTGTTGAAAACAAAAAGATCCCAACAGCACATACATAAAGCCTTCTGTACGGAGTTTGATGGCTCCTCTACAAGCTATAAATCACAGTTAGAACCAAGACAGATTTCTAAATCAATGCAGGCTTTGTTACCTTGAGAATATTAACTCCCAGCTGACTTGATCACTTTGTTCTCATTACAGACCTGTGTGCTCTCGTCACACAAACACACACAGACAGACGTGCATACACAATCACTAGTTACCAATCAGTAAGCCGACGGATACGGTATAGATGCTGGTCTCTCTCTCTCACTCTCTCTCTCTCTCTCTCTCACTCTCTCTCTCTCTCTCTCTCTCTCTCTCTCTCTCTCTCTGTGATGCTCTGCACAACTCTTTTCTTTTCACCCTTAACTTCACTCCTCCGCCTCCTTCTCTCCTCTGTCCTTCCTCCCCTCTACCCTCGGCCCAACATTGTCTTACCTTCTCTTCCTCCTCTGCCTCCTCTTTTCTTGTCCACCCCCTCTCCACTTACTTCCTCTTGTCGTTTCCTGCATAGCTGATGGTCTCTCTCTCTCTCTCTCTCGCTCCCCCCCCCCCCCCCCCCCCCTCTCTCTCTCACCAATGGTCTTTCAGCTCATTGGGGTAAGAGAATCTCAATCAATCCATCAGTCAATTACTTGACATCACATGCTCAGCCAGGCAATCCATAAATCCTGTCAATAATAAGTGTGACAGTCAGTTAATCGAGCCAAATCATCGTCATAGTTTGTGAAGATCTATCGTATTTCTGCTTTGTTGAATAACAGTGCATGTCTGTTTTTTTGTGCTCCACCATGTTATCGCCTTCTGCGCTCTCGCTCTCTCTCTCTCTCTCTCCCTCGCTCCCTCACCCATATTCATGTATAATGTAAATTAGCCTGAGTGGTGTTGACCTATTAGAGGGCTAGTGTAATTGACTGGCAGGTCAGCCGCAGAGTGGAGGAGGGGTTAATAAAGTTGGAATATGGACTCCGCTATTAAGATCACACACAAATACACACTGTAGGCACTCACACAGAAGCCACAGCACTTGTCTGTTCTCAGCAAAGCATAACGTTTCCAGTAAACAATTTATTCCACCAGCCCTTCCATGCATACACAGTACACACACTCTGCATGCACCCACAAACAACACAGTGCACTCCGTCTATTACTGCACACACATATGCATATACACACTAAATAATCAGTGTTCTGCATGGATCCCTGCCCAGCCCCGACTAGCTGATGCAGAATGCGAAACACTAGCCTGATTAACTCCTCTCTCTTGATTGTTTACTCCTGTCTGAAGCAGTCACGTTGCGACCCATTAGTGCCGTCTCCATTGCTCATGTTTAGATTGATTTATACTGCCTGAAACGCTCAGATCTAGAGTAATTACTCCTGTCACCCCTGATCGCAGGTTTCACAGAGAACCTTACTTAATTGTATTTGTCTAGATGATGAAGTAGCTGGACGTCAGACATGAGACGACTTCAAGAAGCTGTCTAGACCAAGGCTCCTTCATCTGTTCCTTGCTGTGCCAAAGCGAGGCTGAAAGCCTTTCTGAGTGAGTTGCAGTGAAAGAGTCTAACAACTGCTGAGTAATGGGCAAGGACACCTGAGCTGAATTCAGTCTGAATTTAAGTGTTATAGATTGGCCTTTCTATAACTGCAGTCACATGTCAGAGGCCCTTGTATCTTTTAAATTAAAATGCATAAATTAATAGAGTTATGTGCTAAGAAATTCATTATGTTTTACTCGCAGCCTTGTACAGCCTTGGCCCTTTTACTGTTCAACAAAAGATAGTCTTCTTTACATCTTATTAGTCTTTAAAATGAGCTTTGTCTTTTGTTTTTACAGCCAGACAGGTTGTCCTAGGTGTGATTTGATGTCATTGTCGTCCGCCTCAGGCTACTGCACATGATGAGTACCAGTCAGAGTTATCAGCCCGTACACAGATCACACTGATGCTTCACAGAGCCTGCAGGCAGAGCTGATATCTATCTGAGAGGATCAAAATAAAATGAGGGCAGGAGAGAGGAGGATCGGAGAATCAGGAAGAGAGAGAGAGAGAGAGCGAATTGGTTGTAGGTGGGGGGATGGGGCAGAGGAGAATGGCGTAAAGTTAAAGGCATACTGACAGCCAAGCTCCTTGTTTCTATTTTACTCAGCAGTGTGACCCTGTAACAACGTAACAATGTAAACCAGGCAGAACATTGAATTCTTCTATAATCTCAATTCTCAATTGTGAAAAAAATATTCCACAGTATTTTTCTCCTTCTGAAAGCCAAAATGTCAGCTGCAGATTTGTTACAATGCAAACTTGCCTACAGATAAACATGAATAGATCAGCTGTTTACAGAGCTCAGGGTATATAAAAGTATTCAGCCAGTCTAGCTGCCGATCCAGACTCAGAGACTGCCTGCAAAATCTGGGCACATAATCAACATCCTCCCTTTGACAGCAACTGTTGAGGCTGCTGTTCCTTTATTGAGGCCCATAAACCCTCACTGAGCCAAAAAACAAAGATGAGACTCAGACGTGCTGGGGTTCCTCACACTGACAAACTAAAGGTTACGCAGTTGTTGGGGAAACATGATGGTTAATAATTTGCTAAATAATGCTTCACTTTCAGGTAGCTAACTTGTAGCATTCAGGTAGCTAACTTGTAGCATTCAGGTAGCTAACAGTTGTGCTCCCAGTTCCAACATTAGATGAAACATTTGGTTTTTTTCCACACATATGTGCCAATTCATCCAGCATAATGATATTGGTTCACAATGGTGTCTTTGTGGTTTCATGACAAGTCAGTAACAGTTTATCTCCCTTGTGGATTCATTGTTTTGGAGTAGTTTAAGGAATTAATCACCTCAGCGGCACACATGCTTGCTGGAATTGTGTCAGCTTTGTATTGTCTCACACAGTTTTGTGATTTCATAATTAAATCACTTCCCCTGAACCTAAACTCAATTCTAATGTTTACCTGTATCCATATATTGATTCTAAAATAAAGGCCTAAACCTTTCAGGGGCATCTTTCCAGTCCTAAATTGTGATGGGAACCCTCAACACGGACACACAAAGCTCTGTTACCTGCAATTTTATTGGGTTAACTACTGAGAACTCATAAACCTCCATTTTAAAAATAACTGACATGACTTTTTGCCTGTATGTGAAAGGATGAATAGTCTGTTGTTGGTCTCGTAATGATGGTCCTGTCTAAATTCCCCGACCTTAATTGTGATATATAGACTATACAATGTTACAGAATTACCAATATTACCAGGATCCGGAGCCACTTTACCATCAGGGTGTATATATGTGAATGTACTAACCTACTATGAATAGGCAGATGGATTATTTCCTTTTTCTGCAGAGGAAAAATCCGCTCCGAGAACATGTAGTCTAAGCTATTTAAATCATGGTGCATTTCTTGTGAGTGTGTAACAGTAAGTGGGTCTTTCAGACCTGTCTGTCATTGACCCTGCTGCACAGTGTGCATGTATCACTCTGCAAGCAATAGTTATTGTCATGTTGCTTGTTGACATCCTGTTTTGCCTCAGCCTGCTATCCTGCTGAGGCATAATGCTTATTCAGGTCAACAGCCCTGTCTCTCTCTCTCTCTCTCTCTCTCTCTCTCTCTCTCTCTCTCTCTGGCACAGGTTTTGTCCTTAAACTCAGCTGAAACTCAGTGATATTAGTATTCCCTCTGGATTTGTACGTGTGGATTCCAGACAATCCAGAGGAGGAGTCCCTATCACCCTGTGTCATTGGGGGTCATTTGGGGTTCGTTTTGCTCAAAATCTTTGAATGGCTAGTTTTGGATGCGGACTATAATTCCAATCCTTGATTTCTTTTATGTGGTACACTGGAGCCAAATACAAACACTACTGTGAGAGTGTGTCGTTGGTTATCTTTGTGTGTGTGTGTTTGTGTGTGTGTGTGTGTGTGTGTGTGTGTGTGCGCGCCTGCCTGTGCGTGTGTATGCAAATGTTTGAAAGTGAGAATATGCCCCCTCCCCATCCTCTCCCACTATTTCCATTGGGTCAGCAGTGCGGCAGTTCAGTAGTCAGCATCATTATCGTCCAATCAGCTCTCCTCTAAACAGCAAACTGTCAACCCAGCACTAATACTAGCCCGGTAATTAATGCTATCATCCTCTCCTCTCCTCTCCTCTCCTCTCCTCTCCTCTCCTCTCCTCTTCTCTCCTCTCCTCTCCTCTCCTCTCCTCTCCTCTCCTCTCCTCTCCTCTCAGTCTATTATCATTTACTGTATTTAACTTGTTGTCCTCCTCCATCTGCTTTTCTAATCCATTCTACTTTACTCTCTCTCTCTCACACCTTGCCTCCTTCTTTCCTTTCCTTCCCCTCCCTCTGTTTCCATGTTCACCCTTCTGCCCCTTTCCCCTATTTCTCCTCCATCATTTCTCCCTCTCTCCCCTTATTCCAATTGTGGTTCACTGTAGATCAGTGTGGTCATGGCAAGAAAGAAGGGAAACGGACAGGAGGAGGAGAGATGAGGAGAAGGGAGGAAGCGTGTATAATTGGCTTTTTAAGGTGTGACAGAGAGAAGTGGGGAAGGGTGGTGTGTACGTCTATGTGTGTGTGTGTGTGTGTGTGTGTGTGTGTGTGTGTGTGTGTGTGTGTGTGTGTGTGTGTGTGTGTGTTAGGAGGCAGTGAAATAGAATGAAGATGAACAAAATAGGAAGGAGGGTTTGTGTGCTTATGTGAATGCATTGTGTTTCTGTGTGTGTGTGTGTCTGTTTGTGTATGTGCGTGTGTGTGTGTGTGGGGTGGGGGGGGGGGGGGGGGGGGGGGGGTGGGGGAGGGAGGGGAGACACAGAGAAGATGTGGGTGTTTATGTGGGGAGGGGGGGTGAACGCAGGAGCACCCAGGATGTGCTGAGAGGGAGAGAGAGGAGATGAGGTTTATAATTGGGCAGATTTGCCTCCGACTGAGATAATACCCCATGGGGAGCGAAGACTAAGATAGAGAAAAACAGAGTAAAGCAGAAAGAAACACACGAGGAAAAGAATGAGAATGAGAAGAAAGGGTGGAGAGATGATAAAGTTAGGAAAGCAAAATAGGAGGTAAAAAGGGTGACAAAAAGGTGAGCGAGAGGAAGAATTGGATATGTGGTGCAGTGGCTGGGTTAGGAGAAGGGAAGGGGGAGATGAGAGAGGGGAGAATGAAAGCAGAAGCAAATGACAGCTTGATAGCGGAAGATATTAGGAGAGACTGGAAGTGGAAGGGGAGAGCAAGGTGAAGAGGGTGGGGGGGGGGGGATGTGTACTGTTTTTGGTGTGTGTTTTTGGTGTGTGTGGATAACATGCAAGGACCTACAGAAATCTATAGAAAATGTGCCAGTCGCTGCTCATGTATTCAGCATCAGATACCACTGATTAGATGGTTCATTAAAAACATCAAAATGGTGGAAATCACTACTTTCCAAAAAAAAGTCTTCAGTTTCCAAAAGATCACCTGGATTTTTTTGGACAAACTTCACTTTTTGGCAGAAACACAGAGTCTATTCGGAGGGAAAAGCCAGTGTACACAACACCGGAGCCAGTTTTGCAATTGTGAGGCAGGGTGAGGGGAGCATCGTGGTTTGGGGCTGTTTCTTTTTTTGCCTCAGGGCCTGAACAGCTTGCAATCATTGAGGGAACAAGGAGTTCAAAACTGTATCGAGAAATTTTACATGAGGATGTCACGTCAGCACTCTGTCACCTGAAGTGTGGATGATGCAATAACCCCACGATCCAAATCGCACAAGTATATAAACTACAGACTGGTTTAATAAGAAGAAAGCTGGTGTTCTGGAATGCTCACGTTAGAGTCCAGCCAACTGAGATGATATGGAATGACAAATCTTAAGAGCAGTGTTGAGGACGCTCGCCTGTATTTTATAGGTAGAGATACAGAACAGTGTCATCGATTTTGAGTTGAGCATGATTCCAAACTCCAAAACAGGAAACAGCACAATTGTTTGAAATTCTAATTTATCTGTATGTCATGTGTACAAATGAGACATTGTCAATATTGATTGTTAGCATCGGATGACTGAAGTCTGCATTGCTTTTGATCACACTGAAGAAACACACACTGTATATAAAAGCACAGATGGTTGTATGTGCAAACCTGTCAGTCATCATTGACTGACCTGATCTAAATATAACTTTCATTTCATCCACAAACATATGTATCCAACACACACTGTAATAAATGTTATAATCCTTATCCATAAATGTTGTATATGTACCTGGACACATTTTTCTCTGAATACTTCTTATGTGTTGTTTATAACATGGACTGCACATAGACAATGCAGTAGCATTGCTTTTAATGCCATTGTTGTTTGCTTAATCCATCTCCACAATGTCTCCATTCCTGATGATTTCCACTATTATTGCCCGTTTTTGCTGGTGCCAGAGCATCAAAGTTTGTGTAGTTATTTTGCAGCTGCTGGTTGTACACAGTCTGTTCATGTACAAAGGATCAAAGGCCTAATTGTGTTGTGTTTTGAAATGCTTAAAATGCACACCTGCTCACATTGGAGATTACAGATGCAATAAACATTCTCATTCAGCTGCTTGCATATTGCAGCAATGTTTATTGTGGACCTGAAGGGCTCTTCTAGTTGACTGCAATCAGTGTTTATTCTCATTATTAGGCATTATTCTGAATTTCCTTTCTGCTTTCTGGTGGAATCACTACATTTACACAGTGCCTTGTTTGACTATTTCTATCAAACTCCTACTTTGTTTTATAATTCCAGACTGCTTTGTGCTTGCAGTAAGTTTAGACACCCGACAGTACTTGACAGCATTTTGTCTCCTGTAGCATGTTTATAGTCATTGAACAGATGTGTTTAGTTTGGATGGAACAGCTTGCTTCATCTTCATGTGTCATCACAACAATACTGTGTATGATTTACAATCTGAAGTAAATGGGACTCTATCTATCTATGTCTCATTGAAAATACAGTGTTGGCTATCAGGCTTTGAGCTTCACCAGTCGCTAACTGGGGACAGCAGGAGTATTACTAAGTCATTTACCTGCCAGAAAAGCTTAATTTTTAGACAAGCAACCTCTTAAGACAGTACCAATGGCTTTAATTCAACCCCTCTACTACCTCCCCCATGCTGGCCCCTCCCAATTTAAAGAACTCCAGCAGCTGCCTGTTGAAAACAGTCAGTCATCTGAAGCTGAGATGCCAGAGCAACAGGTGTAGTTGGGTATAGATTCAGAACAGCATTAGAGAAAAACACCTTCCTGTACACATCAACAACAGAGGAGAGTAAATCACCATCATATGATAAAGACATACCATCAACAAGCAGTTTTAAAAGAGCAGTCAAAGAGTCTTCTGGGTTAACAAACCAGACAGTGACTTCAGTTTGATTCTTTATATTGTAGGCTATATTCTATTTCTCTTTTTGTTGATATGCACTATATGCTTAATGTCAGGTCAGTCTTGCCCATGTTAAACAGTTGCTTATTCTAACGAGGACCACAAAAAGTCACTTCATTGTCTCACTACTTTCATCTGTATGTGTTATTTTTAATATGTGTCTAATAAAATCATTCAATCAATCAGACAAACTAAACTAAGCTTGTTGAGGGCTCCATGATGGACAGATTCCACCCTTGAGCTGCTTTTAGACCCTCATTCACATGCCGAATGCTCTTTAGTAGGCGGGCACTTTCCCTGATTGTGTAATTAGCTGCAACCTTATTAAATGAGATGTTTGGTTCATGCTAAATGCAAATGACAACAACAAACACTCTCATCTGATACTATGCCTTAAAAAACAACAATAGCAAAACACTCGTGCTTTCTGATGGGCAAACAATTTCCGGTTTGCGACGTCTGATGTCAATTCCACGCAGAATGTGTAAAGACTGAAACACAACAGTTCTACAGGCAATTCATGTGGAATCAGCCAGATTGTCATATAGTTACATTCCTATAAAGAGGCTGATGTTGTTGTCCTTTCCTCAACATTCAGCCAACTTATGAACCTCCGATTTATGCAATGAATGCCTCTTCCTGTTAACAGCCATACGTACAAGTAAGAGCCTGTTTATGAATTGCTCTATTGGGATCCTCAGATTCTTTGAATTTAGTCAAAATGAATTTCTGTCCAATTCAGCAAGATAACAATGGCAGGAAGAAGGCATTACATACTCAAACACTCTCTCTGCTCGCTGCTGAAGGCACACACACACACACACAAAGCTGCAAGTTGAACAATTATTTCATTCACAACTGATCAAGCAGGCGCAACATAATTCATTTTTCAGCCAAAGAGCAAATTCAGTTTAAAATAATTTGTCAGCTTTAAGATTTCTAAGAAGTAAAAAAAAAAGCAAGTGAAAGACGAATTAGAAAGCTAATTTGTTGAGAAAATGTTTTACCAGCTGACTTAAATGAGCAGCATACAACTGTCCAAAGTAGAGTTTGCATTTTGAGCAGTGTGCATTGTCAGATCATATTAGCAGCAGATGAGGTGTGTGTGTGTGCGTGACTAAAGAGTCTAAAGCACCGCAGCCTGTTTATTTTATTATCAGGCAGCTTGACAAGCTAACAGTACAGCTCACTGACAGCAGGCCAGCCTAATAGCGTCCTGGAGTCTGCAGCATCTAGCACACACACACAAACACACACACACACACACACACACACACACAAACAGAGAGAGAGAGAGAGAGAGAGAGAGAGAGAGAGAGAGAGAGAGAGAGAGAGAGAGAGAGAGACTCGCACAGCCACACAAACACATTCACTCCATGTCAACAGTGCATTTTAAATAAAGATGCATTTAAATAAACAAAGTAACATCAGTGCATGCAGTGATTTAACATCAGGTCATTATGAGCAATATCCTGTCCTGTGTGTTCTACAGGTTCTGATTTCAGTCATTTTGCTGATACAGTTCACAGACATCTTATCCAATTTGTATCCAAATTGTATCCAATTCAATTGTGTTGTTTTCCGAGGTGGAAGTTGTCCATACTCAGTATTACAACTACATTTAGCTGCTGATTCATTGTATTGCGATATTTAGTATCATAATTCTGAAGGTATTGCAATTTGACAATGTATTTTGATGATTTAAAACAAGTGAATCTTGTGTAGAAATGTTAACTGAAGAAAAGTAATTTGTTCAAACTTTTGTCATCTTTTTTAGATCTGCAAATGAATACTCCACATTTACTGTGTATACTGTATATGATATACTAGATAAAGAATGGACAGATTAAAACTAACTTAATCACAGCCCTCATTTAGAGAGGTAGGTATTGGGAGGAAGGGAGGTACGAAAATTTGTGTGTCGATGTTGTTACCTTCATTAGTTGTTGTGTTAGTGTTGGTTGTTGTGCTGTTTGTTTGTTTGTTTGACTCACAGAGGTGGTGGTGGTGAGCGTCGTCTCAGGAGCTGCACTGGTCCACACGGAAGGAGAGCGACATGCTGGAAAGGAACTTTGGCCATCTTATGTTGTTGATCTCTCTGGAAATGGTTCTGCTGTGCCCTGAAAATGCACGTCGACACGCATACACACACATCAACACCACATTGTTGGGTGTCTGGCTAGTTCTCTGTCAGAAAAAAAATACATTGTTGATATCAGTCTGTCTCAGTGTTATTTGGGACTTGTTTTGCTGTATCATGTTAAATTGTTCCTTATAGTCTTGGCTGTGCCGTATTGATTCAGCACTATTTACCAGTTTCATTTGTGTTCAGCTCAGAATCACCGGCCGTATTGCCAATTCACTCCTTCAAAATGTTGCCCTGGTGTCACGTCCCCCAGGCATGTGTGTGTGAGTTTTTAAGTGTGAGTGTGTGTGTCCACTGATGTGTGCAATGGAAGCTAGCAGGTTTAACCAACTGCGATATTGAAGTTGTGGACTCAGGAGAAAACGGATGAGGTCCCTATTTTCTGACACACGCACACACGCGCGCGCACACATACAGGCATACACAGAGGGGCCTGTCTGGCTATGTCCCTGCGGCCTCATTATCACCACTGGCTTTGTCCTCAGCTTGCCGTCCTATATACACACACATCCACACACACACACACACACACACACACCAGCCCCCATCTCCCCACAGTGTACACCCCAGCCCAACGCATACATATTAATGCCTGGACAGAGTGCGAGAGACGGGGGGGAACCAAAGGGGAGGTAGGGAAAAAGACAGGATGGAAGAGAGAGAAGGACCGAAGAGGGAGAGGGAGGGATGGAGAGACAGCGAGAGAAAAAAGAACCGGCTGAATGTGCAGCGGAAATCAATTCTGCGAGAAATGCAAAGCTCATTAAAAAGAAAACTTCTGCCCAAACCAAATTCATTTGGGTAATACGGTTTGATAAGGAGAAAGGACGTGACTAAACCTCTTCTCCCTAACTATCACTCTCTCTCAGAGTATATACACGGTTATTACATCACATGTATATATATATACATATATATACTTATAGTGTAAAGAGAGCAAAAATGAGACAGGAGCAGGAGTGATAAAGACAGAAGAGGAGGAGAGGAATGTATTAATCACTTTATTCCTCCTCTAATTGCTCTGAAGTTGTAAAATAGAAGAAGTAGAGGTGCAGAGATGATGAGAAGCAGAGTGGAGCTCCTGATGTGTTGGAGAGAGAGGATTTCACCTGGACTGCTTTGTACGTTAGAATGAAACAACAGATTCAGGTAAACTATTTGCTCCGTCCGTGTGTCCATCAGACTGTCTTAGTTTATATCAGTCTGTCAGAATCTGTGTTGGCAGCTCTCTGGATCCATCATTATTGACTGTCAAATCTCTATAAATGATTTAACATCTGTGTGTGTGTGTGTGTGTGTGTGTGTGTGTGTGTGTGTGTGTGTGTGTGTGCGTGCGTGTGCGCGTGTTTGTGTGTTTGGTTTGTGCATGTGCACACGCATGTGCATGTGTGTATGCGTGCTTGCGCGAGTATATGTGTGTGTGTGTGTGTGTGTGTGTGTATAGAGCCAGAGGCTATCTTGTCCGGCAGCAGAGGAACTGCTCCCAGCCAACAGACCCCTCAGCCAACTCAACACACACCTCATTCAAATGTTTAGACAACAGCACTCACACACACACACACACACACACACAAACACACACATACACACACACACACACACACACACACACACACACACACACACACACACTCACAGCATGTCTGTTTATTTGTGTGAGTGTCTTGCATACATGCATATATATTGTTTCTGTTTGTGTGTGTATACTAAATGTATGCCTCACAGTAAGACGCATTATGTCTGCATGTTATTTGTGTGTGTGTGTGAGTGTGTGTATTTATGGGTGGGGGTGCATGTGTGTGTATTGTGTCAAAAAAAGTTTCAGTTTGTCATTTCAATAAACACTCTTTTCTCGACCTTCCAGTAGATATCCTATTCGTTTCTGTGGATCATTTGTGTTGTGTTGTTGTGTTGTGTTGTTGTGTTATGCCATCTTTTCTCCCACACTAACTTTACATGTAAATCTATGTGCTTTACATCACTCACTGTTTCCATTTTCTGTTTACACCTTAAACCATTTATTCATCAGTACATTTATCAGGTCTTCTTTAGTGGCAGTAATAAAAGCTGGTTTATTCTTGGGTAGAAAACATTTTGACTCTTCTACACGCATGCATACATGCAAACTGAGTCACCATGATCAGGAGCTAGACGGCTTGGTCTTGATGCTGGAGTCACATGTTGACGGTTAAAAAAAAATGACGACAGTTTGACACTTTTGATCAAAGTGATACTACAAAAATCAACAGGCGAGACAAATACATTTTCAACAAAATGTAAACAAACAAAAGATAAAAACAGAAAAAAGATGTATTCTTGTACATTACATGTAATTGTACTACACAAGCACATATTTTGGCCAGCTGTTAACATAGCAAGAATTCTTAATCATACAAAAAAAAAAAAACTTTATCTGGTGAAGCACTTACCAAACCCGTTAAGCTTTTACTTTAAGAATCATCTGTTTCGTGTTGCCACTGCGGTAAAAACAAATTTGAACATTTTCACTTTTGACTGCATTTTCTGTTGTCCTCTCATTGGAAAGAATGGAACGTCCCGTTACACGGTCAGCATGTGAGTCCAGCGTGACCCCTGTGTGGTGTGTAAGGAGTCAGGTGGAGTTGCATCACTTTAATGAGGGCGGTGCAGCCTTCTATAGAGAAACAACATCAGACCTCTCCAGTAAGTCATGAAGATACAGAGAAATACTTCAGGGCTACGTCAAGTTTATTATGTTTATTTACATTGTCTTTCCACCTGCATCCATTAGTTTTTCTGAAACTTAGTGGATCGGACCATGAAATAACCCATTAAGTTTTGGTGTCCGTTTTTTTAATGTGTAAAATAGGACAAAGTAATCCACCAACCACAGTAGAAATTGTTCAGCATATGATAGAGTAACTTGCTTGGTAGGTGCTATTTGGTGCTATTTTCTTAGATTCACAATCCGAGAGGGTGGAAAGATCAGGGCGGCGTTGTGAGGGATCCTGGGAAGTGAAGGATGTGAAGGGAAGAGAGAAAGGAAGGAGGTGAGAGGAGGGAGGAGAAGAGGAGGTCTCAAGGGACACAATAGAGGTTTTTACTTTTACTTGTCATGTTGAGTGGTGGGTGGGCCCCTGTGTGTATGTAAAGGGGCTGAGTAGGGCAGCTGATGCCCCCCCACACCCCCCGGCCTCTTCATAGCCCCATGGCCCCATGGGAGATTAGTGAGATATGGAGAGCAGAAGCATTAATTCATTAAACTGAGCTGTGGTATAAAGTCTCTCTAAATATAGATATTAAACCCTCAAAAGCTGCTTATATTGAATGAATACATTTCAAGAGATAAGTGGGCTGATAATTGATGATAATTATTGATCAATGTGCAATATCTATGTCGTAGTGCCCTTGAGCAAGACACTGAACCCTTAAATGCTGTTCTTGAGAGGAAACCTGACTTTTGACTTCACTGTAGATGATTTCATTCAGGTGATTTGTTTCAGACACACCAGTGGAAAAGATGCGTGTAACAGATAAAGGAAGCTAGAGGCATCGAGGGTCAGAGAGGACAGACGGGCAGATGAGAATGTTAATTATACCATGATCTTTATATGGGAGGAGTCAATTTACAGGGAGAGCAGAGATGAGGAGCAGGGAGACAAAGTGGAGAGAAAGTGGAGTCGTATGTACATACAGAGGAAGAAGGTCAAAGATTTGATACACAATCTCACCCTTTATTAACTGCTTACCATGACCTCAGTTTGGGTTCAGTGTCAACAGTTGCGCAACAGCACTTCAACAGGCTCTTTAGGAGGAAGAAAATCCAACGTGGAACTTTCCGATCTCTAGACAACCGCTCTTAGTTATGTACTGAAAACCTGCAGCTGTGGGAGGAGCCTATGATGTGTCAACTCTCCCTATTGGTCCAGCTTTAATTGGGGGTTGGGGGCATGACTACACAAACTTACACCCCGAGAACCCCTGACCAACGCCTGATGCTCTGGATCTTTAAAAGACTGGTGAGCGTGTCACACACTCTCATATACACACATAGACACAAGCAGACCTCGGCCCTATTTTTGTTTCAAAGGTTGAAATACTAAGATCCCCGACTGCAGAATGAAAAATACAAATGGGCAGTAGAGGCATGCACATACACACACACACATATAGATACACGCGCACACACACACACACACACACACACACACACACACACACACACACACACACACGCACACACACAGTGAGCCCTGCTCTGCTGCTATTCTGAAAATAGAGGGGTAATTCCACAAGAACTCGACTGACAGAGGGAGTGAGACAGAGAGAGAGAACGTGTTGGTTTGTACCTGCCTGTCATTCTCTGTTCGGTTGTCTGTCCAATTTTGTCTGATAGTCAATATGATTTGTAGTTGGGGCCCAAGATGGCATACTGCAGTGAGGCAGGTGGAGGTTTGATGAGGCTTCTGTTCTACGTCCTAAATAAATAACATTGGCTCCATCTGGTTACACGGAGACAAAGTAAGCAGCTGCAGGCAACATTCAGAGGCACTAAGCAGCTCATCCACACACACACACACACACACGAACACACACACGCTAACACACGTGACAATAAGCTTGGAAATTAATTTGAATTTGAAATTGAATGGCCCTTTCATTCAGGTTATTTGTAATAACCAATCTGTAGGTTAACTAAACAGCCAGTGAAATTAGAGGAAGCCTGTGTGTGTGTGTGTGTGTGTGTGTGTGTGTGTGTGTGTGTGTGCATGTTTAGTCATAATTGATTTCAGGCACACAAAGGGAGGGAAAAGAGAACAGTCGCCTGAAGAGTCTCTCAAAAACCTCAGCATACAAAAACACAAGATTCATGTAACCTGCTTCCCTAGTGATGATGTCATGTTTTCGCTCAGCCACATAGTGTTTGGATGTTTCTGTTTACAGACTCACACAGAGGTCAGCTGATGTCACACTGAAGTCATATGATCCGACTGGAGGAGAACTAAACTTCCCCTCTGTGCTTCCTCATGAAACCTTTTCTAACTGCCCCGGTGTGTATTCCCACAAAGAAGTGTGTTTGTGTCGTTTCCTCATGTAGCTTAAGGACAAATTACTAAGTAGCTCCGTGCTCTGGACTAAAGTAAGTTAACACAATTCACCTGCACACACACACAGTCATAGTCATTCTACTCATTCGGTTCAGTTTGTGTAGGAGTCTAAAGATTTTTGAAACATAACAGAAATCTTCAACCTTTGTCCATGTGCTGAATTGTGTTTCCTTTGCGGACAAAAAGACTGGTGAGTTTTCCCGAATTGTGTTTGCCATTCACATTCTGTGATTGGCAAACCACTTCAACACACATTCATTATACACAACACACTCACATATTCTCTCTCTGACGCACAACGACACACTCAGACGAGTGCCTGCCCTTCAACAAAGGCTTTTTAATTATCTTTCATTGATTTCAGGGCTCTGTTAATCTCAATCAAAGATCCTGCTAATAGCTTCGCAACTGCAGGGGAGGAGAAAGAGCAAGACAGAGAGGGAGTCAAGTTTGAATGAGTGAAATTAGAAATGTTCAACTTTTTTTTCAAACCAAAGCTTGGAGAGTCTTAAGGGAGGATGATAATTAAATGGAAAAGGATTCAAGAGAAGGTTTGGAGAAAAGCATTTATTTTTTCTTGTACCGCGGTTTGATTTTTTTAAAACTTGGTTGTCTGCTCGAGCAACACAATGTCCAATGGCTGCTTAGAACACATTTCATGTCTACATGCTGGTTTAACTTGTATAAGCCTTTGACTGCTGTGTTAAATTGCCCTGCAGGCTTACTGCTCTCTGTGTTAATTGTGTTCTCACATTTCCTTACAGAGTGCAGATTGTTGCATTGCATTGTGGACTGTTGTTTTCAAGACACACTGTTTGTTCTGATATTGCATACTAATCCTTTTCTCCACTTGGATAAAAACACCCTCTCATGTCACAAGGCTGAGATATTCCAGCCCAGGCAAGAGGACCGAATAAGAACAGGAAGTCAAGAAGACAAAGCAAGACTGATTGCATGGCAGGATAAAGGGAAGTAACAAGTTGCCTGGTCATTCGTCGTCTTTTGGAAGAGAAATGGTGTGTGCCTGCTTGCTCTGTGTCGTATCTCTGCTTGGGCTTCTAACTCACAGCTCACATCCACAGATCAAACTTGTTTGTGGAAAGTGAAGCGGTTGTTTGTAGACGCAATAATAATCCACTCTAAACATGTTTAATGATTTCTCCAGCCTCAAACCTGTTTACCTTGTTACAGCTTTGGGTCCTGTGTTATGGAGTCAGGGAGTCGGTGAGGTAGAGAGAGGGAACATAAGGCAAGGTGGAGAGCAGGGATGGAGAAGAGATGATCAGTTGGCATGCGTGCATGCGTGCGTGCGTGCGTGCGTACGTGCGTGCGTGCGTGCGTGCGTGCGTGTGTGTGTGTGTGTGTTCATGAATGTGTGAGCTTGGTTGGCCGGCACATATAAATGTCCCCTCACCCTGATGGGGAAGGTAAAGTTTGTGTGTGTCCGTGCGTGCGTGCGTGCGTGCGTGCGTGCGTGCGTGCGTGCGTGCGTGCGTGCGTGCGTGCGTGCGTGCGTGCGTGCGTGCGTGTTTATTTGTGAGGAAAGTAATAGAGTGAGGGGAGAGTCTTCATCTCCTCCTAACCCCGTTGCCTAGCAACAACCATGCTGTGTCGCCGCGGAGACAGAGGTGATGATGTCACTGGAGATCAGAGAGAACACGTACACCAAAGACATACTCACATCACTAACGCACACACACACACACACACACACACACACACACACACACACACACACACACACACACACACACACACACACACACACACACACACACACAGCCTGACAAACCACTTACAGAGACAAACTGTAGGGAAACAGGGAAACACCATATTATTATTATACCTGTTTCTGTTAAATTCATTCCTTGCTGAAGTTGGACCTCAACCCTCATGAAAAACTTCACCTGGCTCAAATGTAAAGCTGTATAATAGTCCCCTTTTAAGAGTGAGATCCTCCCTACAACCGCACACACGCTCACGCACTGCAGTTTGTGAACCAGGTGTTCCTGAGTGAGTGCGGAGCAGAGAACCCCTTGTGTAGACGGACATGTAGAGACACGGATACAAACAGAGGGATCACAAAGAGGAGAAACAGAGTGCCGGAGGAGAATTTGGTGACGGCTCTTTTTCATGGGTTTTCATTTGACACTCTCCTGTGTGCTGTTCGGGTGAAGCAGCAGACTCGTTAATAAATTCACCGATCAATAACATCAGGACGAGTAATAAGGAGAGCAAAGCTGAAAATGAGTCTGCAAAAGGAGAAGTGCAGCCATGTGGAAAGTGGAGGAGTGAACACAGAGATGGTGTGAATGTGTGTGCATCATTTTTTAGAATTATTTAGCATGTTCATTTCAACAATCATGCACACACACATTCACTACAACTTTTATTTATGTTTCAGATGCTTTTGTTAGACATGTCCATGTTTCGTCCAGTTTCTTCACAATAGTTGTGTTTTGGTCCTCAGGCGCAGACAGCAGAACGATCTGATTGGTTAGAATGTTTTGAAGGGGTGGAGCTAGTGAGTCTGCCCTGGTGTATGACTACATCCAACAAGTGTGTTTCTGCTGCTCTTGTGTGTGCTCAGATTGTGTGTCCTCCATATGAAACATCCATTCCACTATTCCATTTGAATATAAGAGAGGAATTGCTAGATCTTAGACAAAATGACATGTTAGATATCAGAGTGTGAAGCTTATGTGGTACAATGTGTCTGTCCGCATAACATCTTTGTCTTTGTGTGGGGACAGAATCATGCTTTATTTAAGCGTCTCTCCTTCACCCTTTTCTTAAATTATTTTTAAGCATGTCTGAGTGTGTGGCAGTACATCCTTTCCTTGGTAATTGAAAGGAGCTGCGACCCCAGCAGACCGGTGTCGGCTTAATGGCTCTCAAGGAGCTCGGGAGAAGAGATTAAAAAATCATATCTGTATCCATGCTGCAGTATAGGCCAGTGAGGATGGAGCACACGTTTCCTTAAAGAGAGAGTACCTGTTCTCACTCAGTATGCACAGAGCTGCAGGAAGGGAGAGTAGATGCGAATCAGCATGGCAAAGGTTTGAAAGTAGAGCGCTAAAGGAACAAAAGTGGATATAAATGTGTGTAATTTGTTCACAATGAAATACTGCATGTCAAATATGAGCGCTGATACATGAGAACGCACATTATTTAACACAACGGTAACCACGGCAACCATCTTTTGTCTTATTTCACTGCGATGACACACCAGATATGATTTAGTTATGGATAACATCACAAGTATCACATTTCTGTTTTGTAGCGACTAAACATGCCAACCATTCAGAAGGGCCGTGTGTGTGAGCGTGTGTGTTCCCTCTTTGAGTCAAGGGTGTTGTTGTCGTAGCGACCATGCTTCCTTTGATCTTTTGATGTATGAAACCACAGACCTGTCTCTCTCAAAACACACACAGATACACGCACACCCACACACACACACACACATACACACACACACACACACACACACACACACACACACACACACACACACACACATTTAAGGCATACACAAAGACACATTGACAAAGGTTACACACAAATACTCACATTGCCCACCCCCCCATATACAAACTCTGTCTCAATCACACACTCGCCCAGTCAGATCAATAATAAAGGTGTATTGTTGTCCTTCTCTCCTACTCCCCCCATTCTCTTTTACTTTTTTTTTTTTTACTCCTTTACTTTTCTCCCCAGTAACTCCTTTTTTATCAGCCTCACACCCATTCACCTCCCTCCATTTTTTATCTTTTGATTTTCCCTTATTTGGCTCTCCTCTCCTCTCCTCTCTCTGGCAGATGAAAGCAGAGATCAGCTCCAGCCTTTGAAGTGGCTGAGCATGGCACACTCCCACTGGTGTAGCGGTGGGAGGAGGGGAGGAGGGGCGGCAAGGTTTTAGGAGAAAGGCCAGGAGATGAGAGGAGTTATGAGGGGCGAGGGAAGGAGAGCGAGGTGGGGGGGTTGAGGGGGAGTCGGGGCTGAGGAGAGGTTTTTAATAGAGAGGATGTGAGGACTTGTGGTAGAGAGCGAGGTTGGGAGAGGGGTGGGAAGGAGAGGGGAGGTCTGGTGCTACCATCTGAACCCAAATGATGTCATTCAGCCTTTACCATGGCAACCTGCGGAATGCCTTTTCAAATCCTTCAGGCTTGACCAAATGTAGGCAAGGGGAGGAGCTTCACCCATAGTTCGCCATTCTGAAGAAAAGCCTGGAGGCACAAAACTTGATCCGTATTTTATTGTTGTGTTCAGTCAGAGATGAAGCCATCAGGAGTTGAGGCTATTTTCAGTCCAGTTCAGATTTTGGCTCCAACTTCATTTTCTGCTTCTTTCCCAAACCGCAAAACCATACGACCGTGATCTGAGCAGAGCTGTGCTTGGTCCTCTCCAACAGCAGCTCAGTGGTGATATATGATATTTCTTCAACGTTTATTATTCAGTATAAGCATGTTTGTTCTTCAACCAGGCCCCGTCCAGAGCTGCTTCCCCAACCAGCTTCTTTATCCATGACAGACAGCTGGTCGCAGTGTGAGGATCATGTTCCCTGTGGAAATATAAATCAGTGTAAATGAGACCGAAACACCCAAACCTCAACTAACTATTTGGTGGCTGCATCCCACATGCTTATGGGAAAATACACTTACAGTCCACACAGCAAACAAACTGTGTGAGAGAATGTGAGGCTAATTTGGTGCTGTAATAGCCATCCGCTGTAATCTAAAACCAATTATTCCATTTTACACTGTCCCCCATGCTGCAGCCGAGTGTCAGCTTGGGTCTGTGAAGCTGCATAGATTTAATGAGTAACCAAAAGTTTATCCTGAAACTTTCCTGGATCCAATTTATGTTTTCCAAATCCACACACTTTCATGGATATCCAAAGCCTTTGGGAATGAGGTTTATATTGTAGGTTTTAATTAACTAAGAGGCGGCGGGTCGGACCTCTGCTGGCCTGGCTGTCGGGCCGCCCTCAAAGACACCCGGGAGACAGAGAGGAGAGGAGACGTTTCAACAAGCTATCGCATCATGCCCGCATAAGTAATTGTCTTGTTCCGCTGCTGCTGAGTCCTACCTGAGCCCTTATGCTCTCCACACAGCTCGGGCGTTGTTTCCATCCCGGGAGACGACGGGTCAAGCATGGGTTCAAGTCAGTGACAGATAAACCTGTAACTCTTCTAGATCAGGATGTTTCACTCAGCAAACAGCAAACATACAATCTGCACTGTACTGTGGAAAAGCTCATCTATCTTAAGCTTAGCAATCAGTATACACCGCTCTCTCTCTCTGTGATCTGTTTATACACAGCTGACAATGAGGGAAATTCTGTGATGTGCAAATCACATGAATGTCAAATGGTCTGACTGGCTCATATTGGTTTAGCGAAATGAATCTCCCGGTGTAAACTAAGGCCTGTAAATTCGACGAATACTACATGGACATCCTCTGTAATTCAATTATTTCTTCTTTCTTGTTTGTTGTGATGCAGCGTTTGAGCGAATCAATGGATTGCTATGAGACCAGGTCCCAAACTCTAGGGTCTCAGCTCGGCTCAGCTCGGCTTTGAGTGTCGTGGAAAAGCGAGCAGGCCGCTGGCTCAGTTGAATTCAGCACCGAATGTTGCATTTTCATATTAAACAAACACCCTGTTGTGAGCAATGAATGCAGTAACACATAGTATAGCAACTTTTCAAACGCAGTAACATGTAATTCATCATGCAGAATCCATTTCCATCAAATGGAATGTACAGACAATAAATTGTTATATGCAGTGGCTGGAACCTCAGAATGATCATAATAAAGACATCTACAGATTGCACACCACTGAAACTTTTATTTAACTGTATTATGGCATTCTGTATATTTACATGTTGAAGTTTGATTATAACCGGATTAATGCTCTACAATAAATTTTTCCGAACATCTCTATAGATCTATGTTGGTGGGGGAATAACCGATCAAAATGATTTGATTGTTTAAGGTATGTACAAACCCCAATTCCAAAAAAGATGAGACTGCGTGTAATAATATAATATAATATAATATAATATAATATAATATAATATAATATAATATAATATAATATAATATAATATAATATAATATAATATAATATAATATTTGCAGATGTAAGCAGAAGGCAGTGATTTGAAAATTCTCTTTTACCAACACATAACTAATATCAGTACAAATACAAGATAATTCATGTTTTAACTGAACTTCATTGATTTTGTTAATTCACTCATTGTAATTTGATGTCTGTAATACATTACCAAAAAGTTGGTACAGGGACATGTTTACCACTTTGTCAGGTCACCTTTCCCTCTAACAACAGTCAGCAGTCATTTTGGAACTGAGGACACTAACTGTTGAAGTTTTTAAATAAGAATGTTCTTCCCCCGTTCTTGTTTAATATAATTCTGGGTTCTCCACTGAGAATTTTGAAATTACTGCTTTCTTTTTCAAATTTGCACTCTCTCCACTTTTTTCAATTGGGCTTTGTACATGAACCTGCTCCATCGTCCTCCACAACAAGTCCTATTCATGTATTTACCATAAAGTGTGCATGGTTTTATTGTTCATGCATGTATTTGAAGCGTCGTGTTCAAACAATGACACTTTAGCACTTTAGCATATATGCATACTGTATAAATTGCATCTCTGGGGTGTTTTCAATGCCATGCTGGTGCTCTGCATTTTTATGACAACTGTGGAGTTTCTAGGAATAAAATATGAAGGAAAGAATTGACCGACTGGAATTAAATTTGTTCACAAAATGAAAACGTGTAAAGAACAGCTCTGCCAAAAGCAAATCCATCAAGTCCATCAAATAAGAGCCGGTCCAGGACAAGAAGCTGCAGGAAAACACACAACAGCCCTCTACTGGATTTGGCAATGACCTCAATTCCTTCTGTTGTCATTGTGAATAATAAGGCCCCTCTAACTTCCTGCGTTAAGCAGCTCGCTCTCCTCCCCCCAACACAACCTGCACCCAGAGCCCAGCGGCTGCTCCCAGCATCCTCCTCATTTACAAGGCAGGCGCATGGTGCTCTCACTAAGCCGCAGTTTATTTATCTACAGTGGTGACATCCTGACAGAAGTAGGAGAGGCCTTTGGTGGAAAATAAGTGCCTCTCTCGGTCTTGGGAATTTTGTGACACAGGGTACGCTTTCCTCGCTGTGACAAGAGGTTTAAACACTTTCAGCCACCTAATGTAATGAAACACACTTAAAGTGGCATCTTCAGCCAGGTGAATTCAGGTGAGGTGGATACATTCTGAATTCAATTTTAGTCCAGAAGCCAGAGAAAGCATTGTTATCCTCTCATGCATTGTGTGAGTTGACAGTCCATCAGCATGTGTACAAATTAGTGTCAACGCTGCAGTTTACAAGCATAGTGGCGAACTTTAACCACTGAACCTTGTGTGTTTATTATATTTGGAGCTGTTTTAGTAAGTGACCCAGCACAGTGAGTGATTTTCCATTAAATAAAGTCAGGAAAAATGGAATGATGTAAGAAATACCTGCATAGCTCTGAAAGGACCTGGAGAGTGAATCACATATATAGGATTGGCTTATATAAATAGAGAAAAATAAGTAATAAAAAACCTTGTGAAGTAACATCAAAACTATATAGAAGCATACGTGGCTTATACTGATTTTGTCAGTGTCTGAATTCCTTTATTGTATCACACTGCTGCCTAAGATAATGTTTCTTTTCCCCCAGGTTCTATGGAGATGTGGTTTCACAGGTCAATGAAATTATCTTCAATGGCCGAGGTATGATTGTGTAACCCCTGCGTTTTAACTCATGTGTTGCACTTACATCGGGGAGTGTTACATCTTTGTTGCACTGTCACAAGGGTTCTCCAGATCAAGTCACTTATTTAATATTTTGGTAGACGGACAAAATGTTAAGGAATTATTTGATGCCCTTGATAGTTTGTGTTTAAGGTCTCACTTGCCAGTTGTTGGTCCACTCTCTGTGGTTGGGGTTAGAGGTAAACAGCCTTGGTTAATGTGGACCACATTTCCTGTTTGTGAGTTGTATTATAGATCCACTACCTTCCAGACCACAGAGCCAACAGACATCAGGTGCCTTGTCCAAAGAGTGCTTCCAGTCATTCTTGGGGCAGATGCACTTCACTACTTCAACAACTGCAATTTAAGTAATCTTAAGTAGCCAAGCTTCCAGAACAACGTAGATCATGAGGTGAACTTGTCTTGTTTGTTATCCAGAGTGCTGATGATGGAGCTGTCTCCAATTCACATCATTCACATCATTTGTGATCTGATGTCCAGCTAACACATGATACCACAATAAGAGGACAAACCAGCAATATAACATTATGACTGCATAAAATAAAACAAAATAGAAGAAAATTAATAAACCAAGCATCACAAAGACGCTGCTGCAGCCGGGTGGTGAGAGAATAAGAGAGACTTGACTTAATGAAGGGACAGGTATTTACAGGTAAATGTACAGTGCTGGTCAAAAGTTTAGATAAACATGCAAGGGACATGTATGTTATGGCAGTGCTGTGCTTTTAAAATCGCACATGTAAAGGCTTCTTTGGATAAATCAGGACGCTACTGAAGCTGAAGGTCTCAATTATTGATAGCAATATGATATTAACTGAAGCAAATATGCTCCTTCTTTCTTGTTGTATCCCTCTATCAGGGTGTTGGTGATGAAGAATATTGATACATGGGATGTTCCCTTAGGAATTCTCTGCTCTCAGCAAAGAGCATGTAGCCCAAAATGTGGCATCTGCTCATCTGAACCCAGCAAAAGCAGGGATTATCAGCATTGTTGTCATCTGAACAGCCTTCCTAACGCAATGTGTGTTTGTCTTCATTTATTGTGTGCACTTGGAGTACCCAAAGTGCATGAAGAGCACATTTGACTTCATTCAACAGGTTATGTCCAACATGGGTAGAAATCCCTTGACACCATAAAGTCCAAAAGAATCAGTCTTACTGTCCTGACTGCTCAACTGTTCATAAAAGGAGCTCCTCAACTGCACTAATTACTATAAATGTTTTGGTAAGACTGAAAGAAAGAAGCCATTGAACCATTTTGAATGTGTTGAAGTTTAACTTTTGCACTTTATATTATTTAGGGTGCATCCATCCCTGCCAAAGATAGCAAAAGGTTTGGAAAGCTGAAGTAATAAAGACAAGTGAGAGCAAAGTTTCAAGTATGTGCTTAATCTTGTAAAATGCAGTGCAGTAGCATTGACATCTGGGTCATTGTAGTGTTTGTGTGGTGTCACTGATCAGTTTGCCATTTTGTCGTTGATAAATTGGATTCACCCGTTCACCTCCAGATTCTGTTAAAAATAAAATGACAAATGTCACGCATTTTGTGTTTCATGAGCGGAAAGTAACTACAATTAAAGTTGCCGTTTAATATAATTTTCGGCCCAAACAGTGCAGCCAACGAAAAGAATAGCAGAGTGCAACTTAAACTTAAGATTTTTAACTATTGGACAATGTATTAAGATGAATAAACATTTGGGTACACCCAACTAGAATGTGCTGCACTTTGGTGTTAAGGCTGATTTAGCTCAGTTTCTCTTCTTCAAATTACATTTTTCAATTCAATCCTTTGCCTCCATTTTGGTTGAGTAATGTTAATCTATCTGGGTTTGCAGTGGAAGGAGGTGATGTTTTCTCTTGCATGTTTGCTGATAGGCTTACTGAAGGAGTAATGAACCGGTTTATTAAACTTGAAATGTTGGGCAATGGCCCAGTAAAGATATTTTGATGCAGATCCAGGAGGAAAAAAAAAAAAAAAAAAAAAAAAAATTCTCCCAAAAAAGGAAAACTGCACATTATCCAATACAAGGTGAAATTTGGTCCAGAACTTGATTTTAAAACTTCATTGCAAATGAAGCAATAGACAAAGTTTCACTCTAGGCCAATATTTTATTACATTAAAAGCAACTTTGTCTGGACTTGGCATTATGTAATAAACAGTGAACAGAGAAAACAGACAAAAGCTTCCAGGTGAAATGACAGTCCTTTTTATTGTTTCAGAACACAGCAGGCTACAGCAACCAACTCCTCCCACTACCCCATCCATTAGTAACGGCAGAATAATGGGAGCCCACCTCCGCCCCTGTCTATCATCAACAGCCACACCCATCCAGCTTTGTCAGCTACACCCCCTTTGGAACAGCAAAGACACCTCAGTGTCCACCTTTAAAGCAAGAAAATAGCTTGATATTTGGACCATGATTTCCAATTCATGTTTTTATACAAAAGCTACACAATGTTACACTTGATCATCAGAATACAATTCAACTGATTAACTTTAGTGTTTGGACACCATTTAAAATTCAAAGTCTTACTTGGTTGGTGCATTACCACTAGAAAACTCAATGCTATCAGAGACTTAAAATACAAGGGACTGCAAAAACAAGAAATGAGTATGATCATTCTGAAGAAACAAAAAAAGCAAGCTAGAATCAATTTGTACCATTAGACTTAGGAAAAGGGTGTAAAAAGTAAAACAACCGACGAAGTAAAAAAAGGAAAAGGAAAATACATAAAAGGGTTTGTTTTAAATCAACCTTTGAGATCGAACTTTGTGTCATGTCAGTTGAAGTCAGCACACAGTCTGACACCAGAACCGAACCGCACTTTAACCTAGTTAGTCCCAATGGAGTTCCCATAGACAGGAAACTGCTTGCTGTTGTCGAGTCATCTTCAGGCACTTTCTGAAACCCCGCCTCCTCCATATGGGCGAATCACGATGCAGGTTCATCCAGATCACATGATACGGCTGGGGGACGGAGGGAAGAAAGAAAAGAAGAGTCAGAGGATGGAGGTAAAGAGCCCAATACTAGCTCAAGACCACTCACACACCAGACACGACATCATGTACACGCCACAACACACGGGAGCAGATTGATCGTGCAGCAGCCGCAGTGAGTAAATCCACTCTCCTCCATGCTGTCTTACCCCAACATACTGCATTAGTCTTACCTAGTAGAAAGTGTAGTGTAATGTTGGTCTTGGTATTTACAGGTCGGTATCAAACCAGGCCAGTTGGTTGGAGTCGCCGGGTGGCAGGCCCTCTATCAGTTCCTGGGCATGTCCCAAATCAGGTAGCCCCTCTACAGGGGCGTAGTCCTGGCCAGGATGGTGGCCCCCGCCCAGATCGTGGTCCATCATGGGTTCCATACCCATCGAGTCCCCTCCATATCCACCGGTATGGAAGGAACGGTAGCTTGGGTCTGGGTGAGGGAGGAGTCGTTGGAGGAGAGGCGAGGGAAGCAGAGCAGTTGTTAGAAGCATGTTAACACACCAAGCTGTCACACAGTAGTATGATCAAAGTAGCACAGCAACACATCACACTGCTCCGCCTCCAGCTGCCAGCCGCCCTGTAAAAGCACTGACCAACTCAAACTACTGGGGTCAACCTCAACATTGTTTATTCCTTTGAAATGCAGTCATCGTCTACAGTGGCTGAGGTCCAGCTGATTCTCCAACATACAAACTAAGTCCAGATTCTTGTTTTCTGTCTAAGAGCCAGCTGTAGTTTCTGCTGGAGGAATAGAGAGCAGTGCAAATCTAGACTGAGCAGCCTTCCTTGCCCCTTAGCCTGTGTGTCATGAGCCAATTCACTCAGCTTGATGAAGGACAAATGGGACTTGAGTGTGGAAGTATTTTAGTTTGTTACCAACTTAAATAAGGGGGCAGAGGAAGGCGGTTCAATCTGGAATAGAGAAACTCACAGGACAGGACATTGGCACCAAGAGCTCAGAGTAGAGATGCCAAAGTTAACTTGATTCAAGCTGATTAGTACAAAAATCTGCTGAACACTTTGTTGTAGCTCTGGTGATGCTCCTCTCCTGTGAGCCTCCTTATTTGGCAGGAGGAGGATTCTTACCTTCCGGTCTGTAGCCCAGAGGCTCTCCCTGAGCTCCAATGTCCAAGCCCAGATCTCCAGTCTACAAAGCAGACAGACACACAGACTAGGCTGAGCACTGCAACAGCATTTCAAGTCGCGACGACAGACATCTTGCATTTTGCTTAAAAAATAAAAACTGTGACGATATTGTACCTCATTCCAGGCCATTGGTTCTGTCCTGAAGAGGGAGCTGGTGAGTTCTACAGACAGGCGCTTCTTGTAGTCTTGGGGTTTGTCCTCCGACATGCGGAACAACACTGCGGCAGCATAGGTGGCTGCAAGACAACAGGTTTGACTTAGGTTAGTCTCAGAAAATTGTGTTCTATAATATGTAATGCAGCCATGAGACTTTCAGATGATTAAATTCCTCCCAATGTTTAAATCATTTAAAACCACAGCATGCTGAAGAACACCGCACTCTGACATTGTGGTCTTTGTATGAATATTGTAGGGACCGCTTGCAGTTGGAGTGTCTTTTCTCATCTCATGTGTTCACTGTCACATGAATGAAGAGCACGCTCCAATGTCAAGGGTGCCTGTGCGAGTGTGTACGTACCAACTCCTTCGTTGCGGCTGTGCAATAGCTCCGTTAGAGGGGCGGTGGCACCTTCAGCCTCGATGGCCTCGGCGGCCTCTTTATCCTGGGCCAGCTCACACAGGACTCCTGCTGCTACACGCTGGATGTTCTCAATGGGGGAATATAACAGCTGCAAACACACAGAGAGGGTTAACATTTCTAATGCAGCATCTGAGAAGATGTGACAGCATCATTGTACGGAGCCAGACAATCGACTACAGGATGAACTTGCAAGTATTTAAAAAAACAAACAAACAAGGGCAAGAAGTGTCCAGACGAGGTTTTACCTGTACAAAGAGGGGAATGGTGTTCAGTCCTCTGATGACTATTCTGTTGTGGACGTCCCTGGCCAGGATGTGAAGAGCTCCAGTGCAGCCTTCCACAATCTCCTCCATACGAACTCCCTCCTGAGAGTTACAAAAACATTCAATCAGTACTCATGTCTGTGGAGAGCAGGAATGCCATGGAAGTGTAAACGGGCAGCTTGCTGAAGGAATTCAGCTTGAATCTAAATGACCAATACAAAATCAAATCTGTTCAAAATTCTAACTTCAGTTTGAATGATATGAGGGTTGAGCAGCTGTTAGTGGCCTGAATCAGAAATCAATTCTAATGTTATGGTGCAGTCTTTTGGTTGTGGGGCTTCATGTCTGTACAGAGAGTCTATACTATGGGTGGTTTTCTGGTCTAAACTTGAGTGTGTGTGTGTGTGTGCTCTTACCACAAATTGCTGCTGTGTGCCTCCCATGCTGGTGCGCCTCTGTGTGTCTTGGTGTGCTCTGACCAGCAGCTGAACCAGTCTGGGGATGGCACCCTGCTCTCTCAGAGGGGCGTGGTTGGCGGGGCAGAGTGCCAGGTTACGGATCAGACCAACGGTAGCCTGATGGGCGAAACATTGTTACATGACACAGGGAAGAATGAGTACCAGGACAACTTGGCAAGAAGCAAGCAAGCAATGTTATCTTACCTTAGTGACATTTCAATAGCTGTACATTTGTTTTGTGTACGTAAACATTCACATCCTGTACTTTGGTGTCTACATCATGCAGGGAATGTATTCATTGGGCAGTTTCTATGGAGAACTTTGTGTTCAGGTGAATTTAGCTACCTCTACTTTGGAATGAGGCCACAACAAACAAGATTTGGCTGTGGTTCAAGCTAAAGTAAGCACGGCAATACATAAAACATCTGGTGCAGAGACGCCGACAGATAAGCTGCTGACATGGATTAGAGGTAAAGCATAGCACAATTGTATACTGTACATTAATCAGAGATAATGCTGTGCATTTTCTGACCATTACTGAGCTTGGTGCTGTATTGAAGCGCAGACTGGTTTCACTGTAAACACCATACATGCATCAGCTATCCTGGTGCCTGCCAGTATTAAAAAGAGAAAGTTGACTTTTTCCGACAGGTGTGAGTGTGTGTGTACCTTAATAAGTGGCCAATGAGACGGCGGATGGAGCAGTTTGACCACCACAGGCAGGCCGTAATGCAGTCTGACAGCATTCTGGGCCATCTCAGCATCCTGGTGTCGAGATGTGAGGTGACGCAGGGCACAAATGGCTGGTTCTGTGATGTCTTCTCTGTCTCCGGCCCGCAGCACCGTGCGGACTAACGCCTCAATACCTCCAACCTAGAGTTCACAGACATTTTTACTTGAGATGAATTTAATAACAACATGTCTTGTTTTGTGTTCACATTGCAGCTGTGCCTGTCCATGTGCATGCACTCACCTGGCAGACCATCATCTTGTTCTTGTAGTTGTTGCAGGTCAGATTAGACAAGATACCAGCAGCACAGGTCACCACATTAATGTCATCACTGCCTAGCAGCTGGACCAAGGTTCCTAGGAGACCTTCCATTCCCTCCTGCAGAGCAAGTCAAAGAGAAGCAAAGTTAGTACAAAGAACAGGACTTGTAGGTACTTAAGAGTGTGTGGGCAGAAGAACCTGTAAAAAGCATTAGTTTCTTCTATATCTGTCTTAAAGGGAAAGTGACTGACAGCATAACAGAGAGAATGAGTGCCCAACTGGTCTCTTATAGCACAGAGTAAGTATCTAGGAGTAGTAGTTGAAGGTCGGTGCTATGGACAGTTGTTTCTCATTACCTGTTTGGTGGCAGCATCTGATAAGTTTCTGAGTGTCCAGAGACAGTTCTGGACCAGTCTCTGGCTGGGATCAGTCAGGTGGAGCCCCAGGGCCTGCATGCCTCCTGGACAGAGAAACAAGCATGAGGAAGGAAAGCATTCAAATGTGGTTCGAGTTATAAAAAAGCCTAGTACATTTGGGAATCACTGAATTCTCCTCTTATTTGACAAACAATACGCTTTAAAGTGGCTTTGTTATAAAGACATTCAACAATTGATATATAGTAAAAATCGCACAAGATAAGGCCAAGGCGTCAGGATAACACCCAACATACCAGCTTCTACGATGGCAGGCTTGTTGCTGGAGCAGACCGACAAAACCTTCAGAACGCGACTTGTGGTCCACAGCAGTTTCTCGTAGGTGTAAGTCCTCATGATGTTGACCAAGGCCTGAGGGCCTCCGCTGGCCAAGATGATGAGCTACACAGAAAGAACACAGGAGGTGAGAGAAATGTTAACCTTCCTGTGACGGCAGTGCAGAATATCTGGAAGACAGTGGGTTTTGCACCGAAATGTTCATGACATACACTATCAATATCCAGGTGACCAATTAAGGTGGATTAGTTCCTTTAACACCTAATACAACTAAAGCATACTAGAGCCCAAGAATAGAAAATTAAGCTGTTGTGTTCATTTCTAACTTCGCCCCTCTCTCACACACACACACACACACCTTGCTTTCCTGGTTTCCATAGGCCAGAATTTGGAGACAGTCGGTGGTGATGGCCAAGAATTTGACATTAGTCTTGTTGAGCAGAGCAACCATTTTCTGCAAACCCCCAGCTAGGCGGACAGCCATCTTGGCCCCTTCCTGGTGCAGGAGGAGGTTGTGGAGAGTGGTGATGGCATAGAACAGGACAGAGTCCACTGGTGAGCTGCAAAACACACACCAACCAATATTAGCTCACCAACATCTTGCCTCTCCACATTCATATCTGTGATGAGTAAACTGCCCAACAGATTTTTCACTTCTGTTGTTGTAAATTATGGATTTATTTGCAATCTAGGATGATCTATACATTTCCAGGTAACTTACTGCTTACTTCCTCAAGTACACTACTACCTACCATAATGTACCAGAGAGTTACAACCTTCGGAGGTAGCCTATTTGAATATTTCTAATAATTAGAACAAGATGGAGTTCTGCCTGGGATAACAAAAAGGAGAAAGCCCTCCGTCCCACTTTTCCGTACCCAAGCATTTTAACTAGAGCTGGTATTCCTCCAGACTTGAAGATGGCCAGCAGTCCCTCTCTGTGATGGGAGAGGTTGTGGAGAGTCCCTGCAGTGCAGCGAGCCGTCTCCACATCATTGGTGTTCTGCATGGTCCTGACAATGGCCGAAACCATCTGAGGGGACCGCATGATGGCGTGGCGCGAAGCTTCTTTTTTAGATAGCTGGTGAACCATCACTGCTGCCTTGTTTACTACAACCTGATGCAGAGAGAGAGAGAAAGAGAGATACAAGTGTTCAGATTCAGTTTGGATCTATAAAGAATATTCAGTCACATATTGAATATCCAACTATGCACTACCTGGTCCTCATCATTGAGTAGTTTGGTGAGTTCTGGTATAGCTCTGGTCGCCAGCTCAGCATCATCTTGATAGTTGATCAGGTTGACCACAGCGTGTTTGAGCATTTGCGACGGCTCTGCCAGCCTCTGGACATTGGTGGGGTTTGCTGCATCGTATTGTGTCGAGGGAATCTGCATGCCTTCCTCAAGAGTCTCTGGGAACATGGCTGCACGCACACGCTGGGCACGTGTCATTGCATACTGGCCATCTATGTCTAGAGGACATGAGACAGGATTGCTTGGGTCATTTGTGTCTGGTAAACTGGTAAGGTCATTAGAAAGGTCAAACTAAGGATTAATATCGTACCTTGTACTTGGTCCTGGGAGAAGTTCTGGTTGAAGCCCTGATCCCACTCATACATGACCTGATTGTCAACATCCTCTTCTTCTGGGTTTCCCTTCCCGCTGAGAGAGGGCGCTGTGGTGGTGGCCCCAGAATGGATGCCTGAATCCAGGTAGGACTGTTGTTGCCAGTGGCTAACTGCTGCCTTGCGGTCTGGCTCCATGGCCATGTCCAGCTCCATCAGATCAGCTGAAAGAGAGAAGCACATATTGAAATCCTGCCACGAAAGATGAATGGAATTTTTTTATTTCTTATCAAATCATGGACAATGATACTGCACAGAAAGGCAAATGATCAGCTTTGTATTGTCTTAAGCTTTACTGGAGGCCCTTTTAAAAGTGATGATGTAATAATGAAAGCAGCCAGAGCAGCAAAGCTGCTGTGGGGCTGGATGATCTAAAATAATAACTGCACACTCCATGAGATAATTACGGGTGGGATGGAAATAAATGATCTTTTGATTATCCCAATTCTCAGTTGGACGAGAGAGATTAATGAAAGATTTACGAGTTTATTTGTATATTTTTATAGCAGTCCTCCTGTTCAGCAGATATTACATGTGTGGGCTAGCATGACAAGGTTGTTTGACCAACATAGCACTTCTCTGGCAAATGTTTGGACTGGTTATGGCTTTCAAAAGCTAAAGGACACAAGCGGGCCCAAGTTAAGTGAGGCTATTTGCAAAATATGCTACTCAGAAGTCAAATACTATGGAAATACAACAAACTTGATGACCCATTAGATGAGGTATCACACCGGAGCTACAAAGCTTGCGCTGAGACTTGAAGCCTGCTATGGTTTGCTACAGTACAACACATCAGCCAGGTGGCAGTTCCAGAGCTGTATGTCGCCTCATCCTTGCATCCTCATTCCGGTCAGATGATGACTGCAGGGACACGGTCTACAGACTCACTCCAATCACTTCTCCAAAGCTGATGTGTCAGAGACATATCGTTTGGGAGCTATTATGGATGACGCCTGTGGTTTTATGGAAGAAGCTTTAATTACAGTCTAATGAGATTTGTCTATTGCAGGGCAAGAAAAACAATAGGGCAGATTCTGGCACAACTTCACCTATTCCAGTAACTCTCTATCATAACAAGGTTTGCTTCTGATAAAGTTGTTCCAAGACAAGTGCTGATGTCTTCCCTCCTGGGATTACCTACTGCCGGCAAAGAGCTGATGGTGCTGAAGCACTGGAGAAGTTTCCGGTTCAAAAGAATGTTCCAAATGTGTGTAAGAGAGAAATTTAATGCAACGTTTGACTAAATTGTGATTAACATTAGTACACCATCTTGTTTCCACATATATATGATGAAAGAATCATTTTTGTTTTTTACATTATTGTGCATAATGTTACATCTTCCAGAATTGAACTAAACTCAAATGCAATAATACATCAGTCTACATATCCAATGACGGAGTGATGCAGCAGCGATCAGGGCAGTAAATGGTGTTTTGTGTGTGTGTGTGTGTGTGTGTGTGTGTGTGTGTGTGTGTGTGTGTGTGTGTGTGTGTGTGTGTGTGTGTGTGTGTGTGTGTAAACTATTGACTCACCCTGGGAAGCCATGTTTCTTTCTCAAACAACGGCTGGCACAGCTTCCTGATCTACAAGACAAAAGGAGAAGACATTTAGTCAAACTTGTTGGCTATCATGTTGTCTCTGTTCACACCAAGTGCCGTGCCTCTTTCCCTGCAGTAAAACACAACAGTGTTTCAGACAGAATTAATGATGGTAATGGCTTAAAAAATAACAGGCAAATGTATTCCTGGTGCCGTCTTTCCTTTGCGGCCTCCTCCCTTTCCTGGCTCTCCTTCTGTTCTGACATGAAAACAGCAGCAGCTCGTGCACAAAGCCACCCTTAAGGGGAGTAGATAGCAACTATTTAGGCAAGGAAGGGTGGAGGAGGGGGAGCGCAAGGGAAAGACAGGGAGGAGGGCCTACACATTCCTAAGAGGGCTTTGAAGTTGATACTCCTCTTTGCAGGAAAGTAAATACGGGCAGTAATGGTGGAAGAGAGGTGGCAATGCAAAAAAAAAGCAAAAAGGTACATTTTTAACAGTGCCGTGCCATTAAGAAATAGTAAAATGTAATGACAGAAACACACGGGTAGAAAATTGTGTTAATGCAGAAGTGAAATCATGATGGAATGAGCCACAGAAACGCATGTGCACCTGAAAAGACCGGGCATTCTTTGACGATATCCCTTTAAAAACATCTGGTTATTCAAAGATTGCGACAAGGAAACTTGGTTTGTTGTTCAGACACAGAAGAGGAACAATGCCGAAGAATAAAATGGTACCGCTATTGATTGAGTCATTTTCCTCAACACGGCACAGGTTCACAGAAAAGTAAAGTAAATGAGAAAGACAAAATCGACGGCCTGGCTAAGCGCTTCTCCACCATCTTCTCACACATGTCAGACCCTTCCAAAAAATGGAATCCGTTGGGTCGGACCTACGATGGCCACTGTGACTTTCAGTCTTACCATTTTGATCCGAAGGAAATACTCAGTAACCGCACAAGTATCCAGAGCCAGAGCTGGATGTGGTTAGAGAAACCAGCATCACATCGGTTTGAACTCTTGTAACAACACACTTTTAAAAAAAAGAAGAGAATGCGTCTTCTAAAAATACACCGTTTTAAATCTAGTGTTAAAAAAACAGATCAATGAGGCAAATAAATGAATCCCTTTTGCCGATGATGGCTGCCTGCCATCTACAACACAGGTATCAGTATCAGTTAAGAGCTGATCTTTGCTGACCCTAGTTCTGTCTCGTGATGCAGTGAGCTGGGTAGCTGTGATTTCCTTGTTCCTCGTCGAGGCTGGGTGTTGGTGTTATCATGATGTAAGCAAACAGCACCGACTAGATTTGATTTCTAAATTGAAAAAAATGTTTTTTGATGTTGTCTTTTTTCACTGTGAGACAGCATGTTACTAGATTTTGATTAACAAATCCGACTTCAATATTCAAGTTCTGGCTCCATATCAAGTGTGATTGAACACCTGTGTCTGGTTTAATACATTCTGACACAACCTGACTGAGGAGCTTATGCAGACAAAATCTTCAAAATAACCTCCAATAGCCTTTTTCAAATTTAAAGTTATAAGCATATTTGTCCTAGGATTGATTTTTTTTTTACCTCAGTGACTCAACTTCTTATCCTGTCAGCTTTTTTTGAAGGATGTTAACATAAAAGTGAAGACTATAAGGGCTTCCAAGCAGAGCTGCTGACACACTACAGGAAGAAGCAGTCTGGCAAGAGAGTGGCCATATCAATCTGACATGAACGTCAGTGAATGTACCCTCTGTTAAGTTCAATGGTCATCAATATACAACGCACAGGAGAAACTACTGCTCTGGGTTACTTTCCAACCTCTGGCACTCATGCCACCCCAGCTCAACGGTGCCATTAAAACACAATCTTGAATCAGGCACTACAGCCACAGTTTCCAACCACAACTGCACCAGCTCATATTCACTCCTCACACACCATCCTACCCCCTTTTGTGGGCCTGCCCTCACAAAACCTAGCCCTGGTCTAATGGGAGCCACATGTCCCATACAAGCCTGTATTCAAATCAAACATAGAATCAAAGCATGCAGTGGAAGCATTTAGCATTCACACTAGTGGAAAATGTGGCTCTTTACATCTGGCTTTGGGAACCATCTTTTTTGACGGGTAAACAAAACAGATCTTGGCCTCCAATTGAGAAACACAAATGGCAGGCTTATACTTCGGCGAGTACTCCTGAAAAATCAGCCCAGCAGCCAGGCCTCAAATATCTGAACGTGAGGTTTCTTTGAAGCCAAACATGAAAACCCATATGTGAAGAGGGTCATGCCTGGTCGAGTTAAAAGCCAGATAAGTGAAACCAGATGACTAATGACTGAGACACCGCAGTACCGGAGCCACATGGCTGAATCATTCAATATGAGAGATGAGTCAACATACACACATAGGCACATGATGGGAATAAATCACACCGGGGATGAACAACACCAAATCATTTACAGGCAGAATGATCACATTATACATATTAGCAGCAACACAATTATGACTTTCAGTGACATGGCAATGTCCACACACAGCTGTATGAAGTGATGGGAACCGACACCACCACTGTCCCACAATAGACGATAGGCGTCTCCATCCAGCTCAGAGAAGGATGCACTGGAATAGCCAACTTCTGTCTGTTACACTGCCCACAATAAATACAAAAACTACAGACATTCCCCAGAGTGGCAGTATTCAGTTTTGATGTTATTGATTTAGATTTGACTAAACCCAGGGTGGAATTAAAAGCAGCTAATTGCACCTAAACCCGCCGATCTCACTTCCGAACTAAAAATGAAAAAAGGCAATCTGCCAGTTTGCTGCAAGCTGCGGTTCGACTTCAATTCATTTATCTTTCTCTTTAGGGGTGCAATACCATCTTTGTTGAGAAAGATGTATAATGAAAACAAATATATGATGCAAGAAAATGTCCATTTAATTTGAGTGAAAACAAAACACTTGATACTCGAGCTGGTGATTTACACACAAGGCTGTGTGTGCCCCCCAAAAAATGCTGTATTGTGAGCCGGGGCAGACTGGAGCTGCCACAGGCTCCCGTGTTCACTAATGTGCAGGGTCAGCAGCTCTCACCGCTGGCTGGCAACAACACAATGAGCCTGCAGCTGCTGCTGTGTTTTGGTCCATCTAAAATACAAACCAAGCCGGAGCTCTAGGAAACATCCTTGCAACTTCCACATTGAGATAATTCCTTCGTGTCACTTCTGTTTTGAGTGTAAAAACTAAGGCGAAGCAGGTCACAAGGAGCAATGAAGTAAGATGAAATAGGACTCCAAATGTGATAACTCTCTCCTCAGATGGAGAAACTCAGATGCGAATTTGCACAAGTGAAGCACAACCACAACATCACTTACTGGAAATGTTGGAGGGTGTATCTCAGAAAGTAACTCATGGTAATTGGGCAAGTCTATCAACAAATAATAATACTGCTGAGTTAATAATCTCCAGCTTTCGTGATATGGTGGAACTTTTCACTGAGATTCTGTATGAATTTGACCTTGCATGTGAAAAAAAAACACAAACTCAAAACTGCTTATAAATGGCTATTTTTATGTGGCAAAAAAGAACCACCAAGACCGAAATTGAGGAATCAGGTGAAGACAATGCAACGGATAGGGCCGTGGTGACTGTGTTCCTTTTCAAACAAGAGCAGCTCAAAATCAAGCGATCTAGGTGTAGTCAATACCCACGCTTCCGTTTTACAAATGATAATGTTCCCTTGCACGAAATTCCGCTGACATCGACTGGTTTGCCTCTCTGTGAATTCCCCCGATCATTCACACCGGATCAGGCCCATAGACGATAGTCACAAATATGGCTGAATGAAAAGCAGATCAATGCCAAATGGTGCAGTTGCCGATAGTTAACCGAAAACACAGATACGGATAAATAAGCCTTTTTAGCGGGGCTTGTCGGACTACATCTATACAAATACCGATTGCTGCTAAAATTACAGAATACATTTATAACAGTGTTAAGTTTATCTTCGTGAACCAAATCGGTTAGATTGTAGAGCAAAATAATACACAACCACGTCATTTCTGTTGGTCTCCCCATACGGGCTGCCCTCTACATTGAGAGGGATTCAACTTTGTCCCTTAGTGAGACGTTTGTCCATCTCGGACGGACACACACACACACACACACACACACACACACACACACACACACACACACACACACACACACACACACACACACACACACACACACACACACACACACACACACACACACACACACACACACACACACACACACCTCTTGGTATGCAGACGGTTCGCATCATCCGCGCAAAGGCGCAATAATCGGATTGAACACCACAGATCATTATCGACAAGGTAGAGAATTTAGGTAGAATCGCCCAGATGACCGTGTGTTGTGACCCCTCACCCCCGCAGCTGCTGGCCGCTCCGACTTTTACTCCACCGCTGACTCAAATTTCACACTGTGGCTCCTCCTCGTCTTCCTCCTAAAGCACAGCGGCTCCAAGGAATTTGTCGGTCTTTGTTTTAAAGCACGACTGTAAAAAACACATACGAGAGCTTGGGACCCGAAATAAATACGAACCCGAACCACAAATATAAGTTAAGGGACATTCCGCCCGCACTCGACTGAATTTAAGGTCAAATTTAATCGCTTCAGTTTCCACGAAGTTCCGACTAAACTTTCAACGAAGCATGAACGCCATCTCAGTCGGGTTTGTAACTTAGCTGGAACAGTTTTAACGCTTACATGTGGTCAAAATATACAAGGACATTTGTGTGTATACACGCAGAAATAACCGAAGTAGTTGCAACAACCACAAGGTGAAACTCGCCAGGCAAACATGAGTCAGAATGGAGGAATGTGGCCAGCACACAAATAAGCTGACAAAGTAGTGATAACAAAGCTAACTCAACGCAGCCATCGTGGTTAACTATTCAAACAAGCAATGAAATCAACCCGCACTCCCACGAGTTATTCTCCACTGAGATTTCTAGATATCGGGGTAATGACATTTATTGGTTTCAAATTATGATAAGATACGACCGGAGCCCAAACCCGCAGTATGGTAAATTACAACCAGCATCGCCGGTTAAACACGGACGTGGTCCCACTAGGCGGTGGCTGGTTCATCCCAAATATCTGCCGTGAACTCAGCAGCATCCCCGGCCGGCCCGAACACAACAGTCGACTCCATTCCTGATGCCATTCAGCCAAAGCTCAGTATGTAAAGAAGGAGAAACAGTGTTGAGCCCACAGTCGGAGTGTTGAAGCCTACCCTTGTTAGAACAGCAAGTCAATCCACTCGGATATTGGAGAGTAAAAACACGGGAAAAAATGGAGAAAGTCAAGGAAAATATGAAGACGAGCGTCAGCGGGGAGCCCTCGTCCACTCCCTCGCAGCCAGGCAATTCGAAATCGGTCGGAGCAGTAGAGTCTGACAAGTTAAGATGGCGGCGAGTTCTTATAGACCGAAGAACGCCTCCAGTGGTCGCATATCACGCCGTGCGCCGGGATAAAATAGAAACCAAGTCAGATAGACCGCGTTTTAAGTCAATTTAACGCATATTCGAAATATAATTATAGTTATGATTATTCACCCACAATGATATGACTGTAATTTTACGCCATGGCAATCGCTATTTTTATTTCACCTGATCTTACTAGACTTTGATACTAACTGAACCTGTGAGTATGAATACACAGTTGAATCAAGTTCCGGCAGAATTGAAAACGGAACTCGGAACACACCCTCACCTTTACAACAAACCAGCAATACTGCGGTTACGAACCAACATGTAAGAACAGCGATCATGGCACCACTATCTGCGAACACCAAGACAGCTCAATAGTTTTTGTATCAGCAAAAAAATAAATCAGTCGGATCAATCAAAGTCAGTTTCAAGTCAAAACAGGAGTTTAATTTCACCAACTTTCTTTTGGTAATCAAAGATTTTGTGCTTCAAATGACAACAACGAACAAAGCCGAATAAATGCAATCAACAATATATTAACTGGAACAACTCAATAAGGAGATTGTTTTTTTTTTATTGCACTGGCAGTCATAGAGGAGCTATTGTCTTCACTTCCTGTCTTCATTGGTGTTTATTGTTCCTTGTCCAAAAAGTTAATTACTGCCTAAATTGTTTTGTAAGTCCAGCAACAGTTCAGTAGGTAGGAACATCCTGAACAAATTCACATTTGATTCAGCTGAAATATAGGGCTATATCTTATTCACTGTCTAAATTGCAAGTTTATAGCAACAACCAACATAAAAACATCCAGGAAATTCTGTGACTACACTGCACACTGCATAATGAGTCATTCAAATGTTAATAAACAATGTAATAATTCTGCAAAACAAGATAATTGTTGATGATTAACATAAAGACTCTGTCATTGAAATACAATCTCACAGCCTAAAGAGGTAGCTCAGGTCCTCCCTGTGAAGAGTGTGATCTCTCCTTTATTCTTAGATCATATATCTGCCTATTGATTTTCAGATGACTTTCTGTGTGCCTCAGCAATAAGTAGGTTAGCAGATAGAAATTCTAAAAATGTTGATGCTATTTCAAAACATTGTTATATTAATGGAGAAGTAGTTTGTTTGGGAAAGTTGCTTGTGAACAGAAGCTTCTTGTTTGCATGTTCCATATAACTGTAACTCATCTAAGCTCAGGTAAGCTCCTCCCTTCACTGTTCACCTTCAGCCTCTTACAGAAGATGGGATCAAATGTAGTGACATGAGACGTCCTCCCTCTTCAGAGAAAGACATATGTTATGTGACTGTATGATTGTAAATAATGAAACTCTTCACCTTCTGTGTATTTTAATTTGTGGAGAGATATATTTGTTTTATTCATAAACAAAAACCTACCTACTTTTCTCTCAAGAAAATAAAGATTATCAACTTTAGTCATTACAATAAACAAACAACAATGTAACTATTTGCATGAAAGCCTGATATTTCCAAGAATGTTTCCCATAAAACCATTCTCAAAATTAGTATAAATACAGTATTGGTGGTTGTTATGGTGATGACCGTCTCAAGATCCTCATGATTCCTCTTTTCTCTGGTTAGAAAACAGAAGTGTGAACGTTTTCCTGCATTGTATTGTTGAAGGATTTGACTTGATAGACACTTTGGGAATTGTATTTCAACCAGTCAAAACTGAAAATGCAGATTTCTTTAATTCCACTGTTTACTGGCACGGCAATGTCAACATGTCTGTCACCGCATCATAATTAATGATGATACTGTGTGTTTTTTCTGTGACACAATGTCCCGGCAAAAGCACAGGGAATAAATTATGTAAAAATGTCCTATAAGGTGACAGTGTTTGAACAGAGGGTGTCAGACTGGAGATACAGAGCAGGCTCTTCATAAATACTCGTTTAATCACAGCCAGATTACCAGCACTGGGTTTGCAGGCGTAAAAATCTGATTTACTCTGAGCATCCTGCAGATTTTTAACTTGTGAGACTCACATTGCATCAGTGCATCTTTGTCAAACATCTTTCATATGTCACTCAATTAACTGACCTTGTTTGATCAGCCGATAAAACAGCTAACTTCCATAGAAATACATTGATACAATGCATTTTTTTTAAACTATTTTCACCTTGGAATTTCATACACACAATTATTTGATACTACAGAACGTATTGATATTCACATTTCCACAACCACTGAATGTATAGAGAGTTACTATCATTCTATCAGGATGTGAAATGTTTAACTGAAGTATGCTTGCTTAACCCAGAGTCATCAATGCTTATGTTTCCAACCCCTCTTGCTATAGTACAAAGGCACACAGAGGTAATTGAAGGGTGTTTGTTTGCAACTGAAGCGAATAATGAGGTGAAGGTGGAGCGATAAATAAAGTGTAAACTTCACCTTTTAGCTGATCAGGGCACGTGATCAGGAAAACATCACTGCAAAAAATCATCTGTATCTGTCTGTCTTTACCCTGTTCTTGGAGAATCACAGCAATGCATATTTTCCATCTCTCTCTGTTTTACCCAAACCCAATGAGCTGAATTTGGTGTGTTCACAATTGGTGATCTCGATTAGCTAAATCAATTTATCAACACCTATTTAGTTAATCATGTGAGAGGATTGAGTTCAAAAGTGTGCTAGATTAATTTACGTATTTATTTCTGTTCATTGTCACCCTTATTGTATGAGAAGGCAGAAAGTACAGTAATAAAAAGGCCATTTTATTTATTTCGATCAAAATGTAAAATCTAATTTTAAACCAATCAATTTTATCCATTTAAGTCCAGACCAATTGGCATTAAAGTACATATAGAGATATTTTGAAATGTAGTGTTTTTGTTGCTTTGAAATATTTACGATGATGATGTGCAGGTGCATACAGAAACTACTTTCATCATTTCATGGAGGCAATGAAATGAAGAGCATGGATGTTGCCTCTTAGGATCAGGGCAGGATTACCACATATTTAGAAACACCTGATGTTTAACTCTGTATGGGTCAGGTCCAATTCTCTCTATGCTGGGTCAACACAGGAAACACTCTTAGCTGTAGGACATGAGGTTAAACATCCAGCATTTTGATCCTGCAGTCATCCTGCCAAAGATTAATCCATAATGCCTGTGAAATGGCTCTTTATCCAACAAGCTGTGCTGAAATAACACACATTGTTCCGTTCCCAAACACACTGTGGCTTTCCAATGACCCAGTGCTTCACCACTTCAGGGAGCCCACACGGCACTTGTTCTTCCAGCTGGAGAGGATGATTCATGTTCGATGATGTCAGCATGAAGATCCTGTCGGAGAACAATTTCACACCTGCAATTTATTAATAGAGACATTGCAGTATGGACATTTTTAAATAAACATTACAAACATCATCATTTTAATCACATATATTATTTTCATTGTCATCTTTCTATGAATTTGAGGAAAATACATTTTTGTTAAGAAAGGTGTCTCCTTCAAATCCTGAATTCCAAATGCAGAAAAAGACTTCTATAAGTACAATTCCATGGTGTTGCTCAGCTTTGCTGGTAACGTTTGGCTGCTCCCCAGTATTTTGAAGCATAGCTGAGGTTAATTGGTTGTGGAGGTAATCAGTTCATAATGTAAATATATTCCTCAGAAAATGATGAGACCTTTGTTTTCATAATTTCTCAGTGGACGCAATCTGCCAGTGTTGTAATTTTAAAACCTCATCAATATTTGGATAAAGAAGTAATTCCACATCCTCAGTTAATGGAATAAATAGTGAAGTAATCCCCAAACTGTGCCTGTATAAAAGTTAAATGTGGCGGCACATATATGCAAACCATGAGGGACTGAGCATACAAAATACACCCACGCAAACATACACCTTGACAATGTACCAGAAATTGTTCAGGCTGGTGCTCTCATCCGTCATTTTACATTATTAAGAGACAACACGAATGTGCGAGTGTGTGTTTGTGTGTATGCTGAATCTCTGTGCCTCCTGATCCCAGTGCCTTCACATGGAAGGAAGTGAACCTACGACGACACACACACACACACACACACACACACACACACACACACACACACACACACACACACACACACACACACACAAGCAAACAGGGGGGTTTGGTCTCCTGGGGGTTTGTATTCACAGGAGGAGCAGGCCACATCTATACATCCTGGCTTTATTTTGATTGGCTGCTCCCAACGTTGTCGTGTTTGATATGCATGGATGTACAGAATAGAATCTGCTTGTGTGCACGTGTGTGTGAATGTTTCCTGCATCCATGTGTATATGCTGTGTCCGTATAAAAACACTAGTAAAGGACAAAGCATTGTGCTCACTACAATGGGTGGGTGCGCACAACGATTGCATTACATTTGTGTAACGCAATCAAGATTGTATATACAGCACCTCTCTGTCTATCTCGTCTGCAGGAATTAGTATATGACATTGCACAGTTACCGATGAGTATAGAGACACACTAGAAAGTTCCAAGAAAGGTAACGCACCACACACTCTCTCCATCTCTCTCGCTCACACACACACACACGGGTCGAGGCCTAAGGGGTGTGGTTCCTTTCTCTAGCTATGAAAGAAAGGGGCAGGTCAGTGCTATAGATAGGGGCAGACAAAACAAACAACCTCCTCAACTCATACCCCCCCCCCCACACACACATACACACACACACACACACACACACACACACACACACACCAAAAATAGTGGCAGCGGGGCTTCAGGTCAGCAATAATCAGGAACATTACAGAGGGTAGGATAAGATAATTCATGTCCTTCCTCACTAAACTGGCTCTCACATTGCAGGGCAAACACGATATATTATTATTTTATTAGCGGTGAGTACAGAGGAGAAGATGACTCTATCCATGACAGCGTCAAACTTTAATGTATTTTTTACAAGGTGAATCAATAGTGTAGTAGAGAGTATAACTTCTGACTCAATCTCTCAATGATGTACAAGGGGACTTTTTTTTCCAAATGAATCCCAATTCATTCCATGTTTCTATATGATCCCTTTGTGTTAATTTTAAAGAAACTAAGAAACATGTAAGCTTGGCAGGAAAGCAATTTTAATGCCCAAATCTTATATATATAACAATTAGACACATGATCTCTCAGTTTATGTGAAAATCACTAAATTTGGAGACAAAATCAATTCACTGAACTGGAGCAATTATATGGAACCTGAACATAAACAAATTTACTCTCAGCAACTCTGCAGTAAATAAGGAAAAACTTGTCTCCCTGTGACCTGTATTCTGGCTTTTATTTAGTTTGCTATGCACTGTGAATATTTATTGAACAGCACAAACAAACATCCTTGCATCAGGTGAACCAGCTCATGCAGATACAGAGTATACAGAGGTGACATTGCAGCACATTTTACACACGACAGGTTTGTCTTTGCACAGCGTAGATGTGATAAGCTTATTAACGAGGGTGTTGAAGTATTCGTTCAATTAAAACTCTATGATAACCTGTTTGGTGAGACTTAGAGATCAAAGTTTCCCCATTTGGAAAATTGCACGTGGAGAGGATGATCACATGGTATGATGGTAGGCAGGGATAGCACAAGGATCAGATCTGAGATATTCATGCTATGGAGGATGTTGAGGATAGGACAGTATAGCATGATATACAAAATGATGAGACATCAAAGCTTACACAGACAATATTGGCAAAATTGCCATGACGACTGGTGCATTTATGGGCGAGCATGCTGAGGAGGAACTTGTTTTACTGCAGGGGGAACCACAATGTAAAGGATGCTACAGTGTGAATCCATGTAGGACAGATTAGAGTTACTGCATTACAAGCCATTAAAAACATCAATTATTAATTTAAAACAACGACTTAGGTAGCATTCACCTGCAGTGAAGCAGCAGCCAATCCTTAAATCTATACTGCATTAGTGGTTGCCATGGCAAAGGTCCTCCATCTTGCATCTATCCTTTACAGAAAGAGAGAGGCAATGTGCCCGCTGGTGGAAGTGGGAGTCAGAAGCAGTTGATCAAACTAGGTGACAGATATTCATGGATACATAGAACACCTGTGTGATGTATGAGCACTGAGGTCTATCAGTAAAAGCACACAAAGCTTCAATCACTCTGTATCCATCACACCTTTAATGCCACAGTGATGGATCATATCTACAGCTCGACACAATTGTTTCACACAAACCTATTGTAGTGTAATATCCCTCTTAAATATTATGTATGTGGTATTACTATTCTGGTAAATAAATAACAGAGTCTATGTGCTCAGTTTCAGTCAATGTGTTGATGAGAATTTTGTGCTGAATATCTGCAACAAGCTACCACAACTGACTGCTCCCTGATATTTCATTACATTTCATGATATCATTTTCAAATTAATCCCCACATGGAGTGATTCTGATTTGGTAAATGTACTCTACTTATTTCGCTCTATGTCCAAAGCGGTTTACGATGACCTCATATTCAACCATTCAGACACTAATTGCAGGGGCAAACCATGCAAGGAGCCAACCTGCACATAAGAAGCAGTCAGGGGTTCAACCCTAGTTCAGTTCATAGATGACTGCTCGACCATACCAAGACATGCCGGCAGTGATTTAAAGTTCATATCAGATGGATTATGTCAACAACTGCTCATTAAAGTCAGTCACATTTGAAAAACATGTCATTTTTGTCACATATATAACATGTCATTATTGCGGAGAAATAATTCTAAGAGGAATGTGTGAGACAGTGTCAACGTAAATGCCAGAGACCATTTTTTATTTTTTATTTGAAATAATAACCAACTATTAAAAAGCACAACTGAAGTCTGCTGAATTAAAAACATGTATGACCCTAATAAAGCAATCAGAACAGTATATTTATAATAACAATAAAGTGGGCAATTATGATATGATGAAGTATTTTTATGTGAAACCCTGCTTGTAGCACTGACACTGGCAGGGGAGGAATTATTGACTGAGACAGTGGATGTCTGATAAAAGCACACAGATCCCACCTGTTCAGTTTATTATCACAGAGTATATTTCCACTCGCTCTGTTATGTAATAATCCAATAATTGTTTGGGCAGTGGCAAGAAATTCAAGCAATAAATTCCGATGATAAAAAGTGTATCATATTTATCTAAACTCATCTTTCTGCAGAATAAAACAACAAATTGCACAGGCGGTTTCAGTCTAATCAATTAAGGAAGCCAATTGTCCCCGAATCCTTCCAACACTGAAAAGGACAAGGATGTTATGTACAGCCGATTAAGACTGAATACTCTATCATTAGCAAATCAATTGTGGTTATTATTCACATTTGGAATGGACTAAATTGAGGAAGAATTCATGACGCCTCCCCCTTCCCCAAACCCTGATACACTGACACCAATCCATAGTGTGACGTGCACAATCCTTTTTTGTACAAAGTATTTGGAATCGTCCCTTAACCTTGTCGTCTTGCTTTAAAGCAGCTTATAGACAACAATGTAAGGTTGGCCCATAGACAACCTTTAGGTTGACCCTTCATAGTTCTGACTGCGTGCATGCGGGTGCGAATGTGTGAGACAGAAAGAATAGACAACAGAGAAATCACACACACACACACACACACACACACACACACACACACACACACACAGAGAGAGCAATAGCTGCACTCATTCTGTTTACATAGAAGGTAAGGCATGAATAGCTGCACAGGCCTCAATCAAAGCTAATAGGGTGGAATGAAGCTGATAGAATGAATGGTGAACAGAAATTGCTCCTATTAGATTTGAAAAGGTATTTTGGCTTAACACACTTGTCTCAACGCTATCTTAGTCTCAATGTATGAAGAGCCTTCTGTATAAGACACTCTTCAGGACAAACAATAAGTGCTCCTGCTGATATTTTTGTCCATGACACAAGAAAGGGAAAATGTACAGAGAGCTGAAAGAATGTGATAGAAGCTGAAAGACACCATAGGTTGATTTTGTTATAATATTTCACAAGATAGAATTGCAAAGGCGGCATCGCTTTTAGTGCAGCTTGGAGTAGTTTCATATACTCAATCTAATGGGCTCTGCAGGAATGCATCTGAAAGCATCATAAATCTAATCTACAGAGCTCCAGCACAAAATGATACGCATACGTAATATAATGCAGACATGAGAAGTCTGTGCATGCCGCCTTTAACTGCTTTACTGGTTTTTAATCAAGGCTGATAGAACAATTGACAGAACCTGTTTAATGATTTTGTTAATAACATATCTGAAGTGATCTAGCATATTTTCCTCATAGACACTAAGATGCGTCCCAAACAATACACCCACATGGCCTTGAATTTATCCTGTCATATGCTGACAACCTTGTGCAGATTGTGTTTGAACTCGACAGAGGGATAAAATTCAATGAGGATGAATCTCATAAAAAAAGGAAGGAATGAAATGGACCTTGAGGATAAATCACTTTTATAGCTGAGTTGACAGTCACAGGACTTAAAAAATATAACAAATCTCATCATTTAGGTCTATTGATTTTAAGGTTAAGTAGATATATAAGTATATTATACCTGTAGAGATAAGAAATATGGAGCACAATAATATAATAAAGTGTTTACTATCTGTAAAGATAAGACACACGAAGCATGATAAGCAATATGGAAGAAGAAGCTTCACTTGAAATGATTAATCTCTATTATCTATCTCTATTTTTTATCAGCAGTACAGAGAACGGATGGATGATTTAATGTTAATCGCCCAACAGTCTGATCAAGAGAACACGTATTTCTCACTGAGACTTCAGTATATGTATCACTATATGAGTTGATATCCCTTATTGTCCCCTTAATAGACCTACAAGTCAAATCACAACACAAACGGGCAATACAGTATATGCAGATACTGTGAATGTGTTCTATTAATGTGTGTTTTGTGCTAAATATATATTTATATAGATGTTATCACAGTACAAGTGAAAGAAAACCAGGTCATATCTGATCTGGGCTTAACAATAATGATTTCCAGGTAATTCGTAATCAAATAATTATTGGAAGGTAATCATTTAAACATTGCAATTCAATTTGTTATCGGGAAATTGTGGAGGAAAAACTAGGATTCTAACTAACAACCACCTATAGAGTTTGAAAAAGCTACATCATTCAATTGCAGTACAGACTAAAAAATAGAAATTCAATAAAGTTGAATGTTATTATATTTATATTTTTAACTAATCTACATTATGTTTCACTATATATCACAGTGCAGTTAAGAGTCCTACACAAAAAAGCCATAATTTAAAAGAAATCATGCACTTTGCTATAAGCCTTTTTCTGAAAGCACAAATAAGAAAGCACTTCAAAGTCCCCACTGGCAGCCGAAGGGGGCGCTCTTCAGTTCGAAGGATGCAGTCCATCTTTTTTGACACATTTGAATTGTTTATATTTCTCAAAAAATTATTCGACTACAACTTCTACTACTTTTATTATTATTTCAAGTAATCATAATTCAATTGATATTAATCACCCTTTTACTTACTATAAAAACAACAACATTTTTTTTTATAGATTGCCAGAATTTGATGATACTCTATTAACAGAATCATCAATGCTTATATCATTTTGAGGAACTGACTTTATATTCTTTGTGGAATTTATTTTCCTACAAACATGATTTTGTACTGAAAGCTCTGAATGTGATGATGATGATGATGTGATTGATGAGAAAGATTTCATGATATGCAGCTTGCAATAAAACTGATCATCGTTTAGCACCCTGTGAAAGTGAACATTTGGCTTTTGGTTTATTTTTATTTCCTTCCTGGAATTAGTTTGACGTCTGTCTGTGATGAATTACTTGATAAATTTACCTTGCACAATTACCTTTCTATTACATTCCTATTATATAATACATAAAATGCCAAATAACACAAGAAGACATATTAAAAAAATATGTAAATGGTACAGATATTCAAAATATTTTATTTGAAATAATCTGACTGAAAGAAATCTATTTCAAAATGCTCAGAAACCAGATTTACAGCAATAAATATATCCAGATAAATAACCTACAGTACCTTTATTTTGCAGGCAAGTGTTTGAAGTTTCCATTTGAAGCTTTAAAACCACAAAACTACGTAGACTCCTCTCATGCCCACCCCTGGCAAAAACAAGTGGGATTCAAATGTGAAAACAAGTCTAAATATGTGACATTTGAATGCACCAAATTTGATATTGAGAGGTGACGCAATTATTTTGCACATATCAACACTGTATTGTAGAAATGTCTATGAAAGCGCATCAGCAGCGTCTACACATTGGAAGCTATAGAGGTGAGGGGGCCGGTAAACAAAGGTTGTGGTTGTCACTTTGGCTGTCTGTCTCACTGACCGCTCTGTTAATCCACTTAAGACACAATCGGCAAGAAACCCACTGATCTGATCTCTCACAATCTTATGCGACACATTCTTACCATTATAACATTAAAAGCTATTTTTTTTTCAGATGCTTTCCTTTAAAAAAAAAATGCCTGAAAATGAACGAATTGGATAAAGAAAAATGGATGGAAAAAGGCGTGAGTGGGTCATCGGGACAGAGTGGCGGTCTGTGTGATTTTATACGGTGTCTTCTCTCTCGTTCTCTTTCTACTCTGCATTACCTTAACAAAAGCCTCACACACACACATACATCCACTCCACCAGTGAGACAGAGGGAGACAAAATGGCTGAATAGTGATGGAGGGGCTGTGTGTTCCTTTATGTGTCGACTAATCAGCCAGCACTAACATGTGTCAACACTACACTCACACACTCCTCAGAATAGGGACATTGTCCCACAGACAGAGAGAAAAACTAATAGACACTCTTTCCATATCCTATTCGAAAAGAACAAATAGTGTATCATTTAGTAAATATCAGTACAATTATGGTGACAAAGAAATACGTTCAGGAAATTACATATATTGACTTTAACTGTCTTTTTAGGCGTTTTAGCCTGTGCTGCATATGTGCAATATATGTGCTTCTGGTGGAGGTTTTCTAATGACAGCTCCACTGTGGCAGAGGAAGGCTGGCCGACGGCAGCCTTTGAAGCCTGCTGCAGCAGCACTCATATTCTCCACCGCACGCACACATACACTGTCATCAGTATTCTGCCTGTCTCCTGCTCTTTTATTAATGCAACTGGCAGCTGACATCAGCCCCAAAAGTGTAAATAAGATTTCACGAAACTGGAGTCGGACCATTGCCGAGGAATTGTTGAAAAAGTAAAAAGTAGAGGAAGATAGATAGATAGATAGATAGATAGATAGATAGATAGATAGATAGACAGACAGACAGACAGACAGACAGACAGACAGACAGACAGACAGACAGGCAGACAGACAGACAGACAGACAGGCAGACAGACAGACAGACAGACAGACAGACAGACAGACAGACAAGGGGATGAGCTACATATTTCAGTTTCAAAACTAAGACAGATCATTGTCTGTATTATTTTGTATAGGGAAGTACGGCGTCCTTTATCCTCAACCAAATTCCCCAATTTAAGAAATCAAAAGTATGATTCTGAATTTCAGCTGCAAAGGAAAGACAATAAAAGAAAGGGTGCGAACATGAAAACACAATAGGAATCTGTGATACAGGAGATAATTCAAAATGGAAATTGAATGATGTGGAATATTTCTGCTTTGGCTGCTCTTAAAGTTTACACCACAAAAATGAAACATTGAGATAATCATAAGGAAACATTTCAGCTGCCAAGCGTATCAGTGAACCATTTGTAAACAAGTAAAATGTACTGCAGGTTCCAGTGTGATGAGCCTCTTCACTGGACCAAAGAGCAACAACACAGCGAGGAGGCAAGAGAGAGAGAGAAAGAGAGAGAGAGAGAGAGAAGAGGTGCAGAGATAATGAACCTGTGTCTTCTCTTGCTATAGGCAATCAGGAACTAACCTTGTGAATAATCAAGCCCTGGCAGGCTTGGGGGAGAGACTGGTAGACAGATTGAAAGACTGAACACATGCATGAAACAATGAGATAATGATGGAGAGAGAGAGAGAGAGAGAGAGAGACTACAGCACAACCTATAATCCTATCAATCCAACCCATGGTGTGTCAGTGTGTGAGGGCCGTTTCTTTATGGCTGCTCCCGCTGTGAGCATTGAAAATAAACCTGGAATCAAAGCCTAAATGCATCTGGGTTTGTGTTTATTGCACAATGGTGAACATTCTGTGGCTGAGGCCTTCCCTGCATTATGGGGTTTTATTTCATACCAGTGCGTGTTATGCATCATTCTCTCTCTCTCCCTCGCTCTCTCTCTCTCTCTCTCTCTCTCTCTCTCTCTCTCTCTCTCTCTCTGTCAGATGTACTTGAAATGATTTAATGGATTGCACTATGTGAAATGGTGTAATAAGGTTTGTGGAAAAGCACATATTGAGTTTGCATCTGTCAGTGCGTATTTGTGAGGTGATCCTTCTGCTCTGTTGCTAAAGGTGTCTGTCATATCTTGCTATTAAAATGATGAGCAGGTCACAGGGCTCATGCGTAGCTGTTATGATGATATACTGCAGGGTTCAGGGGGCAGCACGCTGAGTAGCTGGTGTGTGAGTTATGTGATGATAGGAGGGAAAGCAAATAATAGGAATTCCTTACAATATAACAAATCATTGAATCAGTATCTTCTAACATTGCAGTCTTCACAAAGGCAACATTTTTGGCAGTGCTGTTGTTGAGATACATAATATGAGTGTGCACACGTGTGTGTGTGTGTATACGAGTGCACGCCCCACAGAGCAACTGTCAGGCTCTTTGCAATTCTCCACCTCGGCAAGGATGGAATTGCAACAAATTGTTTTGCTGTGTGTGTGTGTGTGTGTGTGTGTGTGTGTGTGTGTGTGTGTGTGTGTGTGTGTGTGTATGTGCGCACGCAAACACCAGAACATGCCATGGACAGGTGGACAGAATGTCACCATCCCTAGTGACTTGACTTGACCAACACTTAAACACACACTGTGTATGTTAGTGCATTTGTATGAACACCTAGAACAGCACGGTGAGCTCGCATTATTAAGCAAGGCAAAATATGTCGCAATCAGTGCAACCTGTCATGTACACAATCACACACACTCCAACCCATGTAAAATACACTATATAGACACAAGACAAACAAAACGGACATACCAAAGAGTCTGTGGCAAACTAAAACAAGTGAATGACAGTAAAAAGTTTGAATTATTATCGTGACACTGTATAGAAACAAGAATTACAAGCTTCTGTCAAACAACTATCCGCTAAAAGCATATTTTTCGCCCTCCATCTTACAGCTGGCTGGTCGACAGGCAGACAAAGAGACACTACTGCAGTGTGAAAATACAGTGACGTAGCTAGCTTCTTTGTGGCTTCGTGTGTGTATGTGTGTGTGTGTGTGCGCACGCATATGTATCAATGGTAGCTATGTTTTATGGATGGAAGAGTGTATGTATGCGACATCTAGCTGCATATGATCTTATGTTTGAGTTAAGTTAGTCTGCATGAGAGCATTTGTAGGCACACTCCTTACCCCACTTACTTTACATGCATATGTATAATAAGCATGTGCTGTTGATATGGATTATATGACATGTGTCTATGTAGTGTGTGTTTGGGGCATAGGGTGGGGATGGGCAGGTTCTAGCAGTAATAATCTGAATTCTCAGCATTTTACTGTTGGCTCTTTTTTCCTTCCTTCCCCCATCTCTTCCCTCTACCTCACCCATCCCCCTCCTCTCCTCTCCTCTCCTCTCCACTCCTCTGCTCTCCTCAATATTCCACAATACAGGCTGTAAATAAAAGTGCAGTGCTCAAATTTTAATGACTGCTCTTCTTTACTGTCTGGTTACTGCCTAGATAGACACGCCAGCTTCCAAAAACAGAAGCTGTCATCGAAGAAAAACAACTCTTGTACAACAAAAGACACAACTATATTTAGATGTGCACACAAGCCTCTCTTCTCCTTACTACTAATAACAATGATAATAATAATTGCACCCATAAGCCAGTCACCACAATAAATGTATTCTGCCATGATGTCACGATTAAGCTCAGTGCTTGATTGACTTAACAAGTCTATTGTTCTGTTAAATATGATTAACTGATGAAACTCATATATTTCTCTTTTAATATCAACAGGAAATGGGTCAGATACAACGATACCAACATATTGAACAAGCATGAACGATAAAATATAATAGAAAGCCAAGAACAAGCGTAATCTTCTGTGTTTGTGATGCAGATTCTCACCTGACAGAGGCAGACGCAGGTTAAACTCCATAGAGTGCCTGTGTGAGGAAGGCCTGCACAGTTTTACAAATAAAACACACACAAAAGGCTGTGAGTGGAACAGTTCAATCAATGTCCCAGTCAACTAATGATGAAATAAAAAACAATTTTACTCTAATAAATAAAAATGTAAAAAAAGAGAATCGTCTTTGAGTGAAGACGATGTTTAAAAAGTTGCTATGATGAAATGTAATGAGAGGCACAGAGTGAGCTGATACACCAGCACTTCAGTGATCAACTTTCAAGTTAAGAACAGGAGCAACAGATGCAGCGGTTATGTATTGTGGAGGGTATTAGGGTGAGGGACACCCTAAATCTCCCCCGCAGTGTGTATGCATTTGTGTGTGTGTGAGAGAGAAAGACAGCAGGGAGCAGCTCAGCGCAGGACGCTGCACGCAGCAAGGGGCCATTAGACATGGTGAGGTGACCCACATAAAAGACACACACACACTCACACACACACACACAACCATGAAACTTTCCTTTTTGCAGCCAATGTGCCATGATAACCATAAAGCTGGTATTCTTTCGCGCTGGGTTAAGCATGGCCATTGTAACATGGTTCTCACACTGTTGAATTTGGTCCAATAAGCTTCAACTTATGCTGCACAAATCTGGCAAACTCTTTTCAGCAATGAGACACATGCCTCCTTATTTTACCGAGTTTTCAATGTTCTGCTGTGTTTATATGTATTTTTAGGCCTTTGCTGTATGATAACAATACATTCTCAGGGAACTTGTTTTGACTTGGTGATGGGATGTAGAGGAGTGAAGAATATGAGGCTCCATATTAAAACATACACATATGACCCTGTAAACCTCATACTCACCTTAGAGTTGTGTTAACACTCTACACTACAAACTAAACTGTAGTAAGTGCTATTGTATTCACATGGAGAGCAGTTTTCCAACTCAATATCAGTTTTGCTTATTTGTATGTTTATCTACACTACTACAGTGAGTGTGGAAGGGGAACGAGCTACATTAATACCATGTTGAACATTATTATAAATACTTAACATTGGTGTGTGTATTGGAAAATGCCCTGCAAGGTAAGATACCATCTCACCTCAATCTTTCCATGTGCATAATTATACCTGTCACCACAAACTTGCTTTTCCTATATGATTCCTGTGTAACATCACGGCTGATTTAACAGCACATTAGCAACATATTTTATGTATATATTATGTTGACAGGTGTTTTGAATCGATGCAGTCATCCTTCTGCTCTCATGAGGGACAACAAATCATCTGCACAAAAAAATATGAAAAGTGTTTTGTTGTCCAGGTTCTCGAGGGATGTGAGGAGAATCTTTACTGATTAAAAATGTGATCTTTTGCTAGGTAAACATTCTATCTTATTTGCTTCTGGCAGTAGTTGATTCATTATTCAGATTAGGAGCATTCTTGGTGGCTCTGATGGTCAGAGTATAGCAAATGTGACATCCTGAGCACAAATTCACCCTGTCACCTTTGATGATGGTAATGCTTCTGTTTAAAGGCTCTGACAGTCGCTTTTTAAAAGACATTTTTCTTCTGACGTTTTTTGAATAACTGTTTGTACTGCAACGTACTCTAACTGGAGCCAAAACGGGGCCGAATTTGGATCAGAAACCAAAAAGATTCTTGGTCAGCGGCCACTCCATTTTGATTGGTTTAGATTAAGCCGTCTAATGTCTAAACAGATGTCCTATTACAAGTTGATAATTACAAGTATTGTTTCAAATAGCTGAATAGAAATTAAATAGACCCTGGCAAGCAAAGCCTGCAGTGATTGGGCCTTGGAAATACCTTTTTATGTCAAACACATTTTCTCACAATGGTTGTTAGCATTTTGTTAATTTTGGAACCTTCTGGCATTGTGTAATTTGTTTACATTTACATTATTGTCGCAGAATTATCACACCAAACCCTAAAACTCACTGCCGGTATTAGGGGACACACCGAAAAATACAACTTTCAGAAGGGCAAAAAAGGAGCACAAAACTGTAACTGCAAGAAACACCAGTATGTATATATAGTAATTATATTTGTTCTGAAATGAAGGACAAACCCGTGTCAAAAGTGCTGGACAGTGTGCTTGAGTGCGAGTGCCAGTTCCCATTTCCTCTCCCTCTTACTCTTTCTCTTCACCGCCGGAGAAAAAAAGTCTTGAATGCTCCAGTAGCACAAACATTAGCTAGTGCTAATGCTCGCTGTGTTTCCTCTATTCATTTGGCTTAATGACAACAAAAGCTAGACACTACATTCATACACATTTTGTTTATGTCATACAGCATTCTGTTTGTTAACATAATATTGTATGTTAATTTAAACAGTGTTGGTTTACACAGTAAATGTTAGACTGAGTGATTATGCTAAAGAAGCTAATAGAAGCAAAAAAGGTTATGCTGTACATGAGGCTGAGAGTGCAACATATAGGTGTTAATAGTGTGTGAGCCTGAAGCAATATTTTAACACATACAGAATACAAATGTATGAGAAAAAATTTTCCTCATGCCCCTTAGTCATCTATGCATTTACTACAGATTTGTGAATGATATCCAACACGGCTATCTTCATACAGTAGTTATACATACATACATAGAGTGTAGCGTTATATATGTGCTACACTTTCGATGTGACAGACTTAATAATTGATGTTACGAAACTCAGGCAGTGGCAGGGTTTTTCTGTAACTCCAACACAATTTCTTATGCTGTGTTCACAGTAAAAACTTCAGGTCTTTACCCTCTGAGATAATTGCAATTTGGCTGCATAGCTGCACTTTGCTGTCAGAGCTTCTCAGCAGACAGATTGTTGAGTTGGTGAGCTGGCCTGCAGTTCTGAAACTCTCCTTTCATTATCCTTATCTTTCCATATCCCCCACCACCACCACCGCACACATACAGATATGCATTGCCAGAGGGATTTACCAGTGTGTGTGTGTGTGTGTGTGTGTGTGTGTGTGTGTGTGTGTGTGTGTGCGCGTATCTGTGCACACATGCACAGCAGGGAGTCACCAATTACAGCAGTGATTAAAACGCAGTAGTGCAGAAAGACAGAGGGATGCGATGGGAGAAAAAGAAAGGAGTCAGACAGAGAGGAAAGAAGAGAGAAAGAGAGAGAGACAGACAGACAGACAGACAGAGAGAAAAGAAGAGAGAGAGAGAGAGAGAGAGAGAGAGAGAGAGAGAGAGAGAGAGAGACGTACAATGAACAATGATACCAAGCCTTTACTATAGGTTTTTCATTAAAAGCTACAGAAATGTTTTCTGTTGTGAAATGCAAATTTCAGCCCGAGTCAAATTTCAGTAAAAGGACTTTGGTAATTTTCGATGTCAAAACCAAGTACCATCTCAGTAAACATGAGTGCATGGTGACAACATAACTAGTGTAATTATATTGAGTAGGATAATAGCAGGTAATGATAACCAAAGTGCTATTTCTCTGAAAGAAGTATTACATTAGAGACAACTTTAACCAAACGGGCTACAAGCCAGTCCTGCTACCTTTGTTGCTGCCTTTTTTTTGCAGAGGCATTACACATTCTGTCGGGGAAATTTGAGAAAATGACAGAACTTAGATGGAAACCTCTCCTCTCCTTTAGCAAAAGCACCAGAAACCATTAAGACAGACCCCTTGCCCTCTACCTGCATTAACCATGGGGAATCAGACGTCTCCTGCATTCCAAAGAGACCAGTGTTCAAGATACAAAATATGAATGAGGAGGAAGAAATATAGCCATGCCACATTAGCCGGAGGAGACGAGAGGAGAAGTGAGAGGAAAATCGCAAAAACATTTTTATGCTTGCTTGAGGTGGATTGAAAATTTGCTAAACCTGTAGTTGTAACAGAATATATGAATGAGTGGTCAGATAGGACTGGACATCAAGTGTTAAATGTATAGGAGCATTCTGCATTCTGTTTGGACTGGAGACAGCCACACGAGACAGAACACTGAACAGTGAAATGCAATTTATGGAGCGCTGCATGAGGAATTGCGTGTGGAAGGCTTTGATAAACCGAGGCTCGTCCTATGACCCAAATGGAAAATGCTCAAGCGAAGGTACATGTTTGAAAAAGAAGATTTTTTAACGAGATGTACAAAATGTAGCGACACTGGTCTATAATGACTTTACTCAGTTCTGTTATGAACAGTTCAGGTAGCAGTGACACGATTGATTTTTGGCTGAAGTAAACCTAGCCACTGGCCTTTTCTCTCATTATAGCCCAAGCATTTGGCTGTCAACTCTGGTTTGCGAGAAACCCAAACAAACAGATTTGAGCTACCAGATCAAGGAAAGTCTGCTTAGTTCTGATCTTAATATTGTGTGATGAGAAAAGCTTTATTTGCTTCACATCCTTTAATGAAACAGTGTTGAGTCTCATTTGAACTTTGCTCACTTTTGAGAAATTCGCCTATCGTAAATCATAAACCACAAAAGTGAAGGGAAAAGAAGAAAAGAGAAAGACCCTTACAGCAACAACAAAGCATTATTGTCAAAGCATTTTTTTATTATATACTTTAATGTTAACAATCATCAACTGTATAGCATGTTCGTTGTAGTTTAGAAAAGTGAATGAGATGCAAGTAATGTGTTGCATATGTGGCTGGTTGTTTGTGAAAGCATTAAGCATTAATGTGGTCTTCAGATTTAACTTAAGAAACCTTTCTTAAGTATAGTGAACCAGTTCTCCTCAAAAGACCACCAGTAAAACATGCATAACTCACAGACCTAATTTCAGATGAAGAGGCAGGGGGTCTCACCAGTGGCAAGAAGGAACACATCCAACCACCTGTTGGCTCTGAACAGACCAGACCTGATACAACCTGTTTTTCAGTAGAAAATATTACTTAGTGCTATGTATCTTTCAAATTCCCTTGCAAAATGTTAAGGTTTGGATGTAGGCTCTCCAACCTGTCAACAGCAGCGGTATTCATTGTGATTTTCATAAAAAAAAATGATCACAAGAGCTTTATAAGCACACATTACATATTTTCAGTGCTCATTTTGTCTCTCAGGGTTGATTTAAGATAGTTATAATTAATTTGATTTGTCATATTGAAAGTCGTATACGGTCTTGCTCCCAGGTGATATTTTGATTTGTAAGTGTTTGTGTGTGTGTGTGTTTGTGTCTCTTGGCAGATGAGTGAGCTTTCTACATGCTCACACATTCACCCCCTGCTGCGTTTAATCAATATCGTTCGGAATTCCAGGTTTCACACATGTGCATGCATCGCTCTCTCTCCCTCTCTATCTCACTCACACACACACACACACACACACACACACACACACACACACACACACACACACACACACACACACACACACACACACACAGCATGTTTCTGTGAGACACCTAGGGAATACTAAGTATAAGCCAACTTCAGAACCCTCAGTGTATAAAGAGCACACACACACACACACACAAGGGGATGTGTGTATCTATGTGGATGTGTGATATGTGTGTGTCCAAAATGCAAAATGAGTGGGGCTAATTAATTCTAGTCCATCTTGTCCACTGGGAGATGGGAAGATTGAAGAGCTCTCTCTCTCTCTCTCTCTCTCTCTCTCTCTCTCTCTCTCTCTCTGTCTTCAAAAGAGAATAGAGGAAAGGAGGCAAGAAAGGGTCAATTATTATTATTATTAATATTATTATTATTATAGATTTTTTAATTATTGATTTTATTTTATTTTATTATTATCATTATTATCTTTAGTGGAGCTTTTCTCCTTTCTTATTTTTAAAATTGTATGTCCCTCTGTGTAATTGACTGTAGAAATAAACACAGGTATTCATTGTACCTGTTAAACAGCAGTAAGGAAAAGTGCTGAAAAGTCATGATTGGAGTTTTAAAAGTAAGACTAAAGAAATACATGTTAAACCGTCTTTATGATTCTTTCAGTGTGTTTTCATTTAAATTTACTTTCTGATCACTGAAAAATAAGATACTCTCACAATGTTGCATTGTGTTTATCTGAAGGTTTAATGGTAATATTTACTCCAAATAACTATAAGTTATATGGGATTTAATAAGAGGTAGTTTGTCCTGGATAGTGCTGATAGAAAATCCTAGAGACTCACATGGCAGAGGTATGAACTGCCTGTGGCTTTTTATTTTCTGAGGCATCCACACCCCATCCCTCCTGTCTCACTCCACAGTGTAAAAATAAGTCTTGTAAGAAAAATATGAAAATTGGGTGCTTTGAGACAGAAGATAATTAAAGCGAAAACACAGTATTTTACCTGTCACACGTTTCCTTCTCTCTTCTCGCCCCTCCTTCACTTTTTCAGGGTGTTTCTGTCCCTCCTGACACCTTATACCAACCCTCCCCCAGCTCTCCTCCACCACCAACCACCTCCCCTGCTGTGAGAGCAAACACTCATTGTACATGATCACCATGACGATATAGAAATATGAATTATGCATAAAGGCAGCCTCGCTTTGCTGTGCTACAAAGCCGCGTGGATGATGTTCTCCCTTCAAATGATACAGAAAATGTCCTCTTCGTATTAATAATACAACAATCTATTCTATTACACCATTATTTTCTCTAATACTATCTCAGGTTCCTGATTAGTTTGTATATTTTGTAGACATTACACACTTTTATACACTTCAATGCCGCATACATACTGAATACGGACACACTATCAAACCGAATTCAGACGACATTTGCACACTGTGTGCTTAAAATGATCATGCATGATTAAACACAATATTCACATTCCATGTCTAATCATAGAAACCATAATGTCCCTATAATAAATAGGTATAGCAGAGGGTGGATGTAATTATGCTTTGCTGACATTGCTTTTCTAAATCCTTTGTGCCTAAAGTCCACATTCCTTCGTTCCAGTGTCACTCCAAGGTCACATGGAGATAATCACAACTACAGAGAGTGTTATGAGTGTGAAGACATTCAGCATGGTGATATCATTACACATTACAATAATGTGTATTGAAACAATTCAGAATGTGTAAACTCCAAGTAATTATTATTATATACTGACAGGGTAGCAGTGTGACTGGGAAACAACTTCCTGCCTCTGGAGCCTAGAGAGCTCTATAGTATCTATCTGCTGCACACATGAGCAATTATTAGATATTTGTCTGATACTAATGTGTCATTGAGTTCAGCGAAGTAGCGATGGATCTAGCACAGGCAGAATGAAAGCAGTGTCTACAGATTTCTGCTCAGAAAAGAAGCAGTTCCCGAATGCAGAAGTCAACCAGAAATGGCCCAAAGATGCTTTGCGACACAGCGAAGGACATGTGTCTCTAATCTAAATTTTGTCAACTGAAGGGTTAAAATGTGGCGAGTGATTTATATATAAAGCACCAGAGAGCAGTGACTGAAGTAATGGGGGGGGTGGAATACGCAATAGAATGAAACATCTGTCTTATCAGCCAGCATCCACATAAAAAACAAATCATATCAAATTTTTGCAAACAAAAGAATGAGCAAACATTATTAATCACTATATGCATTTTGTATTAAATCATCATGTTGTTGAGATTTATCTCTCCTCCAAATTCCAAAAATATTTTAGAGCACTTAAACGTTATGTGTATGTTTATACCTCATTCGCATAAAGCACTGGTGACATTTCAATAACTATTCTGTAAATGCGACAGACATTGCTGAATCAGAAGCTTTTCAATTTGAGAATTTACAAAAATCCAGTCCTCAATGTCTCTAAATTGAATCAGATCCTAGTGACTGTCAGTCAGTCAGTGCTGCACCTGCATCTGAGCTAACTAACTGAATAAAAATGTATATAAGTCCTGTATATATCTCTACGTATATTATTTGCATTCTAGCCTTTCTCACTACATACTTTAATACTGTAAACATTGTAAATGTAGTGAATGATGAATGAACTGTTTCGTGTACGTGGTTTTTTTGTTAAGTTGTTTATAAGCTTCTTCATAAGTGTAATCGCATGAAAAGATTTAATATCAATAAAATAAGTGGAGGATACATTTTAATTGCAAAACTTGAAGGCGACATTTTAGGTCTAAAACAATTTTTCCAAAATGGTAACAATCTTTAGTGTACATTACACAGTATGCTTGCTATAGGATTACATTCAATAGTTTTTGGAATCCAGATTCCTTGCTTTAGTTCATAATTTTGTGGCTTATAAATTTTCCATGTTAGAATTCCTTCAATTGTTATTCTACATGGCTGTCACCAGATCTTCCAATTAATCATAATAGAATAAATGTCTATTTCTATTTAAATTAATTTGGCATGTTTCCAAGGACGTGTGTGTGTGTGTGTGTGTGTGTGTGTGTGTGCGTGTGATCGTGTAGCCACACTCCGGTCAGGCCCTAATGCTTCTCTTTAACAACACCCAATTATCTGTTAGCCATACACACTGAAACAGAAATGACAGCGAGTGTGTGCATGCTTGCATGTGTGTGTTGTGTGTGCGTGTTTGTGTGTGTCATTTGGGCAGGTGCAATGGTGCTGACACTTCTGTAACTGCTTGCTGACACCTCCTCAATGTAAGAACCATCTATCACACTGCATTATTTAAAGGCAGAGGAGACACAGAGACGGACGATAGAAAGAGCGAAAGAGAGAGAAGGAGGGAGAGAGAGAGAGAGAGGTGTAGGAATGGTGTGAGAAAGACTCAGGTATGCCTCAACCTATAACTAATGACTACACTACACACACATCATCTCTTCCTCCATGTTTCTCTCTGCCTATCTTCCTCTCTCCTCTCCCTTGTGCTTTCTCTTCTCTTCCCTCTCTTCCTCGTCTTACCTCCCCTGTTTTGTGTGTGTGTGTCTGTGTGTTTTATTCTTTTCCCCATCTCCTCCCTCCCTCCTGCCACTGCTAACGACTTGCCAGGAGAAATATGATTAACACAGAGGCGAGCGGTGTATCACAGTTTGCTGGCAAAGTCCCACACGCTAGCAGAGGGGGAGGGGGGGAAAGGTGAGAGAGAGAGAGAGAGAGAGAGAGAGAGAGAGAGAGAGAGAGAGAGAGAGAGAGAGAGAGAGAGAGAGAGAGAGAGAGAGAGAGAGAGAGAGAGAGAGAGAGAGAGAGAGAGAGAGAGAGAGAGAGATGGGGTGTATCTCCTAATAACACTTGGGTACACAGCGGCTCAGTGGTGAGCTAGTTAGGTGACTTTTGTGAGTGGAGTCTGCATGGTCTCCCGGTGTTTGCTTGCGTTTCCTCCCTCAGCCCAAACACACAGGTCAGGAGGAGCAGAGAGTGTAAATTGCCCCTGAGTGTGACTGTGTTTTCCTGTCTCTATTCACCCCATGATGGACTGGCAACCTGCCCAGGGAGTGCCATGCCTTCTACCCAATGCATGCTGGGAAAATCTCTTATTATCTACTGGCTCCACAGAATATTATTTACTCTACACAAAATAGGAAAAAGTAAGTAGAGAATGAAGAAAAAAATAATCATAATAATCTGTATTATTCATAAATTTGATGTTATGAAGTGTATAAATGTAAACATATACAAACGGTAGCATTTCTGAATCTTTCAAAATATGTAAGGTCAATGCTAAGATACAGTATGTTCATTTCCTGGGAATACGTTTACAAGTCTGTATTGGATTGACGTTAACACACATTGTAAAGTACAAATACACTCATAACAAAATGCAATAATATCTCGGCATTCCATACATTGAAATGTACACCATACATGATTGAGTAATTTATTGCCTTAATCACTGCAGAATCAAAGTTCATCAATCAGCGTTCATGTAGGAATCAACGTTCATGTCGACTTACAAGTAACTCCTCAAATACAAATACGCACATTTCTCCTCACACAACTGTCACCAAATAAAACAAACTAAACAGAGAAAAAAACATGTTACAAAATAAAGAAAAGGCAGTTTAGTTACAGGGAAACAAATACATCCAATGATACTGTGTGTCATCAGTGAATAAAGGTCATCAATGTAGAAGTTAAATGCTTCTAAAAACTAATTTTTATGTGTGTGTTGAGAAGGAGATGGAGTGCAAAGAAAATAGAGAGAAGGAAAGAAGGAAAGAAAGAAAGAAAGAAAGAAAGAAAGAAAGAAAGAAAGAAAAAAAGAAAGAAAGAAAGAAAGAAAGAATGAAAGAAAGAAAGAAGGAAAGAAAGAATGAAAGAAAGAAAGAAAGAAAGCGAGGGGAGGGAGGGAGGGAGGGAGGGATAGGGGAGCAGTTTTATGCTGAAGTGAAAGCCAGCAGGTCACAGAGGTTCCCTTTAAATTTAGAACAAACCACGGAAGCTGAATGTCTCTTCCAAAAGGCTGAATGACTGATTATAATGGCTGCCTGTTTCCATCTCATCCCGTCAGCCTCTCTGCGCCGCTTTCTTAAGAGCGATCTGACTAGCGGGCTAACATGTGGGCCGGCCCACAATTTACAATAACTATTTAGGCGTTTAGCTTCTTCTTCCTCTCCAAAGCGAGTAACAATGAGAGCAGCAGTAGAAAAGGCTCGAGTGTGTGAATCCTCTGATCCTCCGCCTGGTACAGAGAGCGAGAGACACCATCACAATGCTAAGAGCCTAAGAACAGGTGCAGGGCCCAAACAAGTGAAAGGGATAACAGAGAAGACAACACGACAACGGCACAATGACTTTCTATCAGTATGTGCCACGGTGAAAGGAAACAAAGTGAGGCAGCTTTTCATGCAGCCCAGCACTTTAGTAACAGAGGAAATTTACTTTTACTCCTAATCAAGTCACCCTATAAGCACCTTGGCCAGAACAAACATGAATAGACTTTGGTGAAACTTTGTGAAAGCATGCAGAACGGCCCAGGGACAGGACAAATGCTGTGTTTGTAGAGGATCCAGATGCAGGGATTTTTAAAAATGATTTCTGAGATCGTTTGACGTATGTTAATTGATTAGTTGATTAATACCTGATTCAAGAATTTAAAAATAAATAAATAAATAAAGTGGTATATACACACACACATACCCACAGATAATATTAGTGGTATTGTATTTGTCCGGAAACTGAGATGACATCCCCGCCAAGGCTATAACACACCAGCCTAACCGGGCCTGATTTTGGAGGTTACTCTAGTTGTAGTTTAATTGCATCATAACAACAGCTCATAATCTGGAGCCTCTTGACCTGACAAAACTATTCTTCATATACAGATGTGGGCTCATCACATAAAAAATGGACGATACGCCTCATGACATGTCAGTAAAATGTGACCCAAGTTTATATGCAGACAGATCAGGTCCTCTAACACACACCACTGCACCTCACACACTGTACCAATAACAGTGAACCTCTACTTCTACAATACTTCTACAGTACAAACACGGGCAAACCACACACACAAATCCCTCTCAGCTTGAAAAATATATGAACAAAATATGGGACTATTTATTTTTTTATATGAGTAACGTTGGACCATTTACCCCAAATTAATAAAGAGATGCAAATGTAAAGACTTTAAAGAAATACAAAATGTACCAGCATAAGAGTCTGCATGAGCTTGCGGCAAAAATCAGTTCATACTGATATACTACATGTACAGAATGAAAAGCAATAAGGTGATTATTTTTCCATAAATTCTCTCACTATTTTCTCCACTTTGAGTTTGTGATTATGGGATTTTCATGGTAGTTAATTATTATTTTACAGTAAACTAAAGGTAAACGTTTGCCGAATGATTAGCTGCAGCAGTCCTGTGTCTCCGCCAGAGAAGTTGTAGTATAATATGCAAATGGAGCAAAATAGTAGCTGTAAATCATTGACATATGGCATCTGAATCACAAAAATCCTAAAAGGCAAAAAACTATATATGTTTTGATGAAAGCATATTAATAGGATGGTAACAATATGACCTTTAGGGAAAGGTCACAACAAAAAAAATGCTCTGAAAACTAAAACGGTGGTTGATACTAATTCAAAGCAAAAAACAACAATTTCGTGGTTTTTATACTTTCCGATCACCTTGACAGATACTGGACGTAATCATATGCAGGAAACGGTTCAAACGCAGCACAGAAAACAACAGCAAACAGAGCAGGTACTCACTCAGATAGATGCTGCAATTGCCCTCAAACCACATCACTAAAAGGCAGAAGTGTGTGTTCTATCCTGTCAGGGTGTTAGCTCGCTGCCTTGGCCCTGGCTGGCCGTTATTTATGAGCCAAATCCTTAAAGAAGAAGAAGCTTTCTGTCTGCCTAAACCTGCCGGCAGACAGAGGGCTTTGAAGGCCCCCAACCGAGCGCCGCACGGAGCTTTGAAGCTGACTGAAAACTCTGCTTTAACGGGGCCTGGTGCAAGCCAGGAAAAGTTGTTTTTTTTGTGTGTGCTTTTTAAAAAGCAGAGAAACACAGAGAAGTGCTGCTGTTCTTTCTCTGGTGGGTGAGTTTGTGTAAAGTTGGGTGACTAATTGCTCAATCTGTCATTTTTACAACATCTTTGAGTGATTTAGCTATTTTGTCATACGGAAACTACGTGCTTATTTACTCTGCATTCCCCTTTTTAGCTCAGACAGACTGATGGTATTAAGCCCCATCTATTAATTATTACAAATGATTAACAGTATTAAAACAATGACATACCTTTAATTAAACATTTCAGCTCTACAGGAAAATCTCCCATCAACATTCGCTGTGTAAATGCATGATAATGTCAAACACTATTGATAAAGCTTGGTGTGAAGATATAAGATATCACAATTCTCCAGTCTCCAGTCCATTTAACCTGTAAATGTAATAACATTTGTTGGCTTCTTCTTCCATATTTATTCTTGTGTAAGGCCTCATCATTAATGTAAACAAATAAACTTATTAATAAAGAAAGTGTGACAGCATTCAAAATTAACAACTCTCATTAAAAATATCAGGAAGTACAGAATCTATTTTTGAATGTGTCCGTTAATTATTTTAAAAGTAGCATTTTTTTTTTTTGGCATTAAAAGGAAAAACTTTGTTATTTAAATTATTCCATAAATCAAATCTAAGTGTTAGGGGAGTTTGGTTTTCTTTGCAAACCCAGTGTTTTAGTTTTCACATGAACTGTCACCTTTAGTTTTTTTTCTTCCTTATTTCACTTTCATTCTGCTATAACAAAATATCAGATTAATCAATAAAATCATGAATGTAGAGATTTTGGTTGCTATGACAGAGTTGTAAGATGTCATGCAGGCATGGTAATATGAAAATGTATCTGTGTATCAGACGTGTTTCTTTAGGTAAAGTTACAGCTGTGCAGTTCTTTTCTGTTGCCTTTGGGTTTGAACTTCAGCTTCCAGCGAAGTCTGTGTTTCCGGTAAGCGACAGCGTTTTTTGCCACCGTGCTTTTTGTTTCATCTCTCGGGTAATTAAATCAAAAAGCCGATCTAAAGTGAAGCCTATGTATTTTCAAGAGTTGTAGCAGACTTTTTGGACAAACATCTGCAATCAGATCATTAGCCCTACACTCATTTATCACTTTCTCTCTCACACTCTCTTCTTCTTTCAATGAGCCCTTTAGCAGCACACTAACCATCTCCATCAGACAAAACAGGGGACAAGACTCTGTGATGTCCTGACTCATTCTGCTCCTCTCCTCTCCAAAGCCTTGGGGCCGACGCACTGGGACCCAAAACCAACACGCACATAATGGGGCCTTGTTGGAGCCGCCTTAATGTTTCTAATGTTATGTAAATGAGAGGGCAGGAAAGGAGAAGAGAGGAGCAGAGAGGAGGAGGAGGCAGTGGGAGTGTTTGTGTGTCCGAGGAGGCTGCTAAGCTCCCATTACCATGGGATTAGGCAAATGCCGGTGTTGTATCGATGTTGGTTCGACAGTGAACCGCCAACCCTAATCCCCTCCTCTCTTCTCCTTCCGACAACGCCACGGCAACGCCCTCTCTACGCCTCCTCTCCTCCTCTCTCAACCCCCCAACACCTCCTATATGTTGAAAACCTTCACAGAACTTTTTGGATTCAACTTTTCAACTTTCTCCCCTCTCTCTCTCTCTCTCTCTCTCTCACGCTCTCTCTTTCTCCCAGTCATGCATATGCACTCGCTCTCCCTCAAACTCCAAAATACAAAATACAGCTACAATTTTTTGGCGCACGGCCAGAGAAAATTTGTCTTTTCATTGATTTCTCTTGACATTTGATGTGTGCATGCATGTTTGAGAAATGATCAATATTGAAAGCCAGGGAGGGCCTTTCTGGTGGGTCTGTGATGTGTTTGCCTGGAGCTTCTGGGTTCAGATATGACCTTCTGGCTTCTGAACATAACAGCACTTAGTTCGCTGCTCCTCAAACTCTGGGCTGGGGAGGCGTGTGTGTCTCTGGATGCTGCTTGCTGGTTCCTGGGTGCACTGGTGGCTTATTAAAAGAGATTGTTGAAACATTCTTGTGCAAATATGGGAAAAGGAGACAGAGACAGAACATCCACGTCCTATTTGACACTCTCTCACACCTCACAGCCTGAAAGTGCACAGCAAAATTACATACAATATATTGCAAATGGACATATTTAACGCTTAAACTCTATAATACTGAAAACTTAGCTCTTCATCCAGATAGTGGAATTCATGGAACACAAAGCACGAAGGGAACAAATAAAGCCCAGATTATTTTCTAAATGTGTTATCGCTGTTCAAGACAGCCCCGCTCCATGCTGAAGAATGTCATCAAGAAGTGAGAAAGCTATTTTGAGACCGAGCTAGCTGTGTGATCTGTGTGTGTGTGTGTGTGTATGTGTGCATCGAGACACAGTTGCAAACGCAACTTGGAACACTCAATTATCACATTAGCCCATCCAGGGAGAAGCCAAAAGGCTACACACAAATGGCTACGTACGCGCACACATGATAGACACAAACAACACACGCACACACTCTCACACACCACCCCCACATATCTTTGGAACTGCAGGCCCCCTGCTGAGAAGCTCAAACACACCAGCTGAGGGAGGAGGAGGCGAGGGGTGTGGAGTAGTGGAGGAGCAGCAGGCTGGTGAGTGACATTGAGACCAAGGTTAGAACACAAACCATCTATTCTGTTCTGCTGTCGACAGACAGAAGTTTCAGATTGTCAAGACAACAAACACCTGACGGCAGAAGTTGGCAGTGCACTTTAAACGAAATCAAATTTGCCAAGATTGCACAAGCAAAACAACAAGTTTGGGACTAAAAAGCATCCCATTTGGCTTTGACTGACACTGTGCACAGCCTGGTTAGCCAAGCATGATGAAATTTTCATACAGCCTTGTTAATCACTGCACAGTGCATGCCGCATGCGAGTGGCCAATGATATCACATGATTCACAGATACACATTACACACATACAGTTTTATCTTGCATTCTCTTTGCAGAGATTGAGTGCTAGCTGTGAGTATGCTGCTGGCCTTCAGGGTGAATCACACTTCCACGTCAAGCCAGTAAAGCCACAGCACACTGCCGGGCCCAGCTCAGTGTGCTGTGGCTTCACTGGCATGTGGCTCAAAAGTACAACTACATGCCGGGGAGACAGTAAGACGGTGTCAGTGGTATTTGTTTGTATATGTATGTAGCAGGCTGAAGGAATGAAATCACACCTTTTGCAACAATGGCAGACAAATAAGCATTTTGTAACCAAGCCAGCAGGGGGGATTTTCTGGGTGATTTAAAAGACTGTAAAGCCGTTTGAAAAACACTAAAAACGAAAACCAATCATAGCAAAAATTGCACCTACACACAACCCAGTACCATATTTTATGAACAAATGTTTGTTTTTTAAATTTTCAAAACATAAATGTACAAAACACAACTGTACAGTAAAACAATAAACAATAAAACAAACAATAAACTCCACAACACATTAACTATACATTAAACATACCCCTTATCTAATATCTATTTCTACTAATATGTAGCATAATATATATATATATATATATATATCTAATATTCTATTTATCTATTTTTCACACCAAACTCTGGGACATCTCTCAGCTGCTTCATCCACTGCTGATCCTATGCATGGTTGCACACTTAATGGCAGTTATCACGCTGTGTCTGCACATCCTCTGCTAATACTTCACAACGTCCACAAGCTGTTGCACTTGTTTGCATGTTGTTGGAGTGCTGTGGGTGGAATCGCAGAGACATTAAATGACTCCCTGCTGCTCCTTCCATCGGGCTGCACCCCAACTCTTCCTCCACAACTCCTCTCAGTCAAGACCACGAGACATTATTGACAATTAAGACGGTGGTTCCCTTGGTGGTAAGTGGTGGTATCTGGGGGGAGGTGGGGTTTCTATCAATAAAAAGTTCTGTGGAGATCATTTTCACGGAGCACTCAAGGTCTTCAGCAAATTCTACGAAAAATGTTTTTTAAAATCACATATTGTGCCTCGATCAAAGTAGAGCTGCAGGTTTAACACAGTAAATGGATTGAGCTTGACAGAAAAACAGTACAGCCTTTAACTTTGACAGACAGTCTGCATGCCAGAGCTCAACACACACACATGCAAGAAGTCCCGTCACTGGTAAATTAGAGAATGAAGCGCCTCACTAAGATTGCCAACTCATCACAATCTGTTTCAGGCCGCAAAGACAGAGAGGCTGAGGAAAACAGCACTGTACAACGCTGAGTTTGGGTTGCTAATACAACCGTATCAGCTGTATCCTGCGCAGAGGCAATGATTGCTTGTTCTGTTCTGCATTTCTGTTAAGTCCAGTAAGGCTTGACATTTGATATGATGCTGTTTGAGTATTCATGGAGCACTATAAAAGCATCTTTTATTATAATTCACATAAGGGGCGACAGATAAGAAGGCAAAGAGAGCGATGGATGTATTCAGCCCTGGGAAGAGAAAGATTACAATGTTTAGGATGATATAAGGTCACATCTGGGTCACCTGAATGATCTAGAAGAGCTGGTTTTGACTTCCCAAATATAAATTACCCTGAATTAACATACAGATGATGATGATTTACATGTAGAAGATGATGAAAAGAGAGCATTTCATATTTATTTTGA
>NW_027466864.1:4010000-4012500 GCF_046128005.1 Genypterus blacodes | reverse complement strand
GGAAATGCAGACAGAAACCTTTGACAAAATGATGACCTGCCACTGGCTTTAATGAGGCAGAATTACAGGATTCTGTCAACGGATCGAGCTACAGTTCACCTACGTCTCACTCATTTCATCAGCGAGACTACATTGAAGATGGCAGTCAGTTTGCATCAACTTTAAAATCAATAACATTTTAGCAAACTTAACACGTTTTCAGATCATGTTTTCACTCATTGTTTTAGGTTTCACTGCAGAGGAGGCATTGTTGGATGGCTGTGCAGTTTTCAGTGCACAATTGTGTGTAAATGGGGTCATGTCCCTATGGGCGCAATGCTCCCAGGATCCTATGTTCCCCTGCTCTGTATTCTCCATACTTTCGATGGAGTATTGGAGTAAGTGCATTGTATGATTGTTTACTGAGAAAACATCTTTAAGTTCTGTGTTTTACTGCCCAGCCTCCTCTTCATCTGTTTCAGTTGTTTGCTATGATGGTCAAACAGAAAAGATTAAACTACATTCTAATGAAGTGACTTATCAAATGAGCGGGCATATCCGTCAAGATTTAACACATGCAGAGAAAATCCAATTTAAAACATGGAAGAAGATATAATCCATTTCACCCAGACGTCACCCAACATGCAAATGAGAAAATGCCACGACAACTCTTTCATTACAGATATTACAAGAGGCTGGTAATGCTTGTACTGTTGATGCTGTTTGTTCTTACCAACCCATAAAATGTTTGGTATTTATACCATAGGTTGAATGGGGATAATTTATCAATTATCCCCATTCAACCTATTTCTACCTTGACTACTGAGTTTACAGTAGTTTACAATAGTCTGGGAAATGCAAAGAAGCAGCTGTGAAATTTCCACATCAGAATAAAAACAAGAGGTTTACTTCAGAGGGAGCCTCAACAAAAAGCAAGTCAACCACGTATGGAAAACCCATTAAGTTATGTCTTCTAAATGATAAGCAATTTTTCACCTACACTGACATGAAATGAGTTATGGCTGTTTGGCAGTGTAAGAATTGCTGCTGCCTGTGACTAAAGCATAAATCTTGTGACCTTCACTTTGCTTCAACGCTGCATTACCTTCACGGTTTCATGTGTCATTTAACCAATGTTGCAGCGTGTTTGAAGTGACGCATTTGAAGGTAATTACAGATATTACTGGTGCGCAGGCAAACTCGTGTATATGACCCTTCAATTCTCATTAATGACAGTCGACCTGTTAAATCTGTGATCTAATCTTTAAATAATTATTGTCCACCTAGATTCACTCATACTGGGTAGTTTTCAGTAATCACAGTTGGTTCATGGCTCAACTTTAATATGTCAAGGGCTTTTATTTTGGCAGTGAAGGTCAAGTTGATGTTCAGATCCTTATTTTCACCCGTCTTCATTCCTCATTTCATGTCTGACCTTTACAGATTAATTCATGCTATATTTTTTACTATGAGTGTTTTATTGCACTGTGCTTATGATAATGGTGTTGATTGAAAATTGACAAATGAATTTCCAAATCATATTTTGCCAAATTTTATGTGGCACTTTTGCGACACCACATACAAGAAGAGAACTAAATTGGTTCTAAAAAGGTTTTTTTTTTTTTTTTTTTTAAATCAGTCACTCCTCAGCCTGTGGTAGAGACAGGATTAGTGAAATGATCTCTTATTAGTGTGCCTGATGAAAGCACTCCTGAGTGAAAATAAGATGATCCCTGATGCTTAAATGAAGGATTTGTTAGTCCACAATTACATAAATGACATACATTTCCTCGGATATCTTTTGGATTGACAACCTTATGGGCTGACTGAGTCTGCTGAGCCGTTTTTTTCTGTCACATTAGTAAATAGTGTCTTTACTTACTGATCATCTTCAAAACTTTGGCAGCAGCGATAACTTGTCACCTGATCACAGCTGTTAATACATATTAAGTCTGTTCAGTTTGCTGATTTGCTTTGCATGCTTGTCTTTTCATTCATCATTATCAAGGTAGCAAGCAGGATTGTACTTTGCTAGAGGATAAACGGCATGTCAGACTCTAATTAAACATAATAAATAATGAAATTCTGTAATTTCTGCCGAATAAACTCAGTGGTAGAATAAAACAATATATGGAAAGTTAGAGCGACTCATGGCCATCTGAGAGTCTACACATCATAAATAAATGACTGAGGTAACGAAAAGATCTGATGGACAACAATGTCCAAAGCGTATGTTGTGTGTGTGTCTTACAGTGGTTATATGTCTCTTATTAATCAGTTAACATATGTATTTTTTAATTTTAACGGCCTGATTCTCTCTCGTGCCATTCATCAGCCTCCATCAGTCCATCCTGGCTTGGGTCCATTTGACCCCTCAGTCTCCTCACTTGACAGCTGGTCCCATCAACTCTCCATAGATTCATTAGGCCAACTGAGACTTAAGAAGGAACACCTGTGTGTGTGTTTCAGGTGTGGTAATGTCAGCTTAGCTGCCCTGCAAAATCAAAATGAGGCCTCTTCG
>NW_027466864.1:3920000-4007500 GCF_046128005.1 Genypterus blacodes | reverse complement strand
CTGTGTAAGTTGTGTAAATTGTGTGTAAAATATCATCTCCTTTAAGTACAAAGTTAGAGCAAATGCTGAAACAAGTTCAAGACAAAATCTTCATCTGAAATGAGTTTTTCTGATAGAAACAGTTAAGTCATTTACATAATCTTTAAATTTCACAGATGTGTTCCAACCATTGGTTGCATTACACACTTGGTGTGGGGGAGGAGGTGCTGGTTGACAGACACAAAAGACAGATGCTGCAGAATCTCACTGCTTTAACATCATTTAACTTTTGTTTCTATTTCTATGTCATCGTGAGTCGACTTTGATCCATGGGGGCAATTAAATGAATCCATCATGCCAGCGGAGTAGAAATCATCATATGGGTGTCAACTATTCACAAAGATGCATTGCTGATTTAATGAGACAGAAAGCCTTCAAGTACAAAGCAGCATTAGTGTGAGAGAAAGGTTCTTTCCAAACCAGTCCAGATACTTACAGGGTCAACAAATTGTATTAAAATCAAATGAATTCAAATGAAATAGTAAAATTAGAAAGTGGTGACATCATAGCATTTCAGTTAGTGAGGATTGTCAAGGAAAACTTCATGTTCTTTTGCTAGTGTGAGTAAAATAAAACAATCATCTATCATTTAATTCTATGCGTTTCAATAAACTAAATGTGCATCTGGGACATGCATCCAGCTCCAGTACATGAAACTCCACACTACTGACCTGAAAAACCATAGGAGTGTACATTTACATTGAACAACAATGCTTAGGTATGGGACAAGTACATTACCAGTCTGCTAAAGTTTGAAAGTTGAAAGCAAATCCCCCAAAAAAGTAACATGGAACTTATCTGAGAACAGGGGAAGAGAAAAAAACAGATAGCTAGAGGAAGCGAGTGGTGGATGCTCTGTGTGAGCGGCATGCAGAGAACAGCGCTTACAGTGGCCCTCTCTGTTTGCTGACTAATGAGCGAATGAGTGAATAATTGAGTGCAGCCCTCCCTGCATCTCCCTGATTAGAGCCAGACTGGGCCCCTGAAAAGGCAGAAAGACAGGAGTCAGGTCTTTCTTTCTTTCCATTTTATCTTTCCATCTCTGCTATCCCCTGTACCCCAGGCTCCACCGCAGAGATGCTTATCACATCAGATAATACATCACACACACACACACACACACACACACACACATACACAAGACACAATCCCACACACACGCACACAATTGTACAGCGAGTACTGATTGCTGAAACAGTGTATCGTCCAATAAGACAATACCCACTGCATAATTGGCCTAAAGGACAGCGACAATGACATTAGCAACACAGAGAGACTGAACAGAACAGCTCAGACCAGAACAGCACTCGTGGCTTTTGTTTCACAAATTAGATTGTGAGTGCTTGTTGGATCAGCAAACCACATGTTCAGTTAAGTGTCCCAGGAGAAGGGAATGATGAAGATTTGTTCAAAGTGTGCTGAACTAGAGGTTCAACGATGAAGATTTAAAAACAAATCAATCAACGACAAAGGAAGTTGAGTTTAATTTTCCAAAGCGCTTAATGGACATTGTTTTCATCGATTGACATCTCTTTTGCTCCAATCCTGCCTTGTTTCGTGGAGATATGACGTCAAACCATTGAAGGTGACCCAGCAGTCAAGCCTTTCTGAAGACAGTCAATGGGGCAAATGAGAGTTCCATCTAAAAAAGGAAGGTACAAATGCAGGTTTTGCATATTGATTCAGTCAGAGTATGAAGTGTATAACACATTTTAGCCTTCCTGAAGAGTATTCACCTCAAACTTTCAGAAAACTTCCACACTGTGAAACAAGATTTAACAATGCTTCTCATTGGTCTATATTGCTCAATTTGGGTACCAATCTAGACAGGAGTATTCAGATGTTAAATATGGCTCCTGTTGAAAGCTATTGATAAGAAAGTACAAAAATGTATATTTATTGAAAAACATGTGGGCTTTTTCCTGTATTTTCATTTATAATGATCATAATTCAACTCATGGAATCTCATGATGTCAACAATTGTGAGCTTTGCTGTGTGTCTGTGATGTGTTTATAAAGAGTCATAAGCATAAAATAACAAGCAACAAACACAGCCGCGCTCTAACATTACTGCTTTAAGGCGTTTTAAGATGCCAGTGTGGAGGGGGCTCGTTCTCTTTCTGCTAGGCTCTTTCCTTCCCAAGGTCTTGCTCGTGCATTCTCTTGCTCTTGCTTTCTCTCTGCTTCCAAAGTACTGACTTTATGTCTGTTCTCTTTGCCAGTTTGAGTTGTTTGTGGCTCCAGTGTAATCAGACTGATGCGTGAACCTATAAATATATAAAAATAGGGTTCAGTATTTCCACAGAAGTGATTTAAAGAATTTCAATCCATAAAATCTTATATCATCATACGAGAACTCTAGAATCTTCCTTATCTAGGAGGTGAAGAGAGTGTTAGTCTTGGCACTTACATGTGACGGCCTCTTCAATGGTGGGAAGTACTTCAAACAAACTGCTCAGCATTCTGTTTATTAACATATTTTTTTATTCATCCATCTCTCTTCACATTGAAGAGTAAAGTTGTCTGCCTGTTTACATTCTGAGGTAGCTCTACTGGATCTTTGCAGTATGGGGTCCTGGTTTGGTCAGGATGTAATGCACCAAGCAACTCAATACCTAAAATCTAATGGATGAATATCTAATGGATGAAAAGTTTAGGTAAACTATATAGATAGAAGATATACAGTAGAAGATAGGAGGGTCTTCAGTTCATGAAATAGACATAAAAAACATTTCTCTCCTGTGAAGTAGTGAAGTACCTGTACCCAAGTGCTTAAGAGATCCTAACTTTAAAGGTTGAATTGCAGTCTCACAGCCTAGATGTTATAATGTATCCAATTCAGACTGACTGTGACATTCCCCTGTCCTGTTAACATATGCTAGGCCCTTGATACATATGCATAGGCCCTTGATAATGATAATACTTTGAAACTGTTAAGAGTGGAATTACACTACAAATTGCCCCCCTGCACTGCAAACTACTGAGAAGCTGAAGCCTAGTAGCTAAATAAGGTATTTCACACCAAGAAACATCTGCTGTGAATGTGTAATTCAATGCACCACACAAAAACGTCTGGGCTGAATAACTTGTAAGTATCATTGAATTAACTGGAAGGTGATTGTGCGTAACGTGGCTCTTTAAAGCAGTAGAGAGTTGGGGCCTGTACTGTATGTCTGACTAATTGGCCATACCTGCAGCAGGAAGTGGTAAGAATGGAGCAGAGTGGAAGGGCAGCTATCCAAAGCCTGCAGTCTGTTTAGTCTGCTTCTATCTCGGCTCTATACTCTTCTCAATTAGAGAACAAACTGCAGGAAAGATACTAAATAAATTATAGTAATAATAATAAAAATCAAAAAATCAATCATTAACAATGCTTTTCTCTGTTCAACTTTGAGACAGCTTATTGACCATGATCAATTTTTTTTCTGTCCAACTGTATACATGCATGAAGGAAAGTAAGTGTGACTTCATACCATTTAACAGGGGAATGAGAGTACGTCAATCAATCTGTACAATCCACCTGTTCTGTTCTGTCTACATATAGTTCCCTCTGTAAAGGGCTGCGTCCTGTTGTGCTGTGTGTAACTCACAACATCACAACACTGAATATGTCTGTTCAAGTTAACTACACGGGATTTTGAAAATTCTGTTTTGTTTTTCCTTTACCCAAACCTTTGGCAAGGAAAAGTATCCCTTAAAGAAATGAATAAATCAGTGTATGTTATCTGACCTCACTGTAATCATGAATGAATTGAAAATGAATGCCCTGAAGACACACCGACTGAGACTAAGACTGGGAAATGTTTTTCTCTCCTAAGTAATTAAGCTATTAAGAGCAAAAACAAAATAACATATCATCCACAGGATGAAGAGAACCCTCTTTAAAATGCATACAAATTCATAATGATATCCAACAAGAACACAAAAGAATATGACTTCCCCCAAGAGGAAAATAACATTACAGCAACAGTGTAATCAGTCTTTAAAATGTAACTCAAGAATATATTTAGAGCCTACATAAAGTATATTGTGTTAATATTGTGGTAAAAGGCCTTAAAAGAACATTTTCTATTCTATTTTAGTTTTTTCAAAATGACCAGAAACAGAGGTCCACACACGGTCGATGGAGGCTGATACTGTGTGTGTGTGTGTGTGTGTGTGTGTGTGTGTGGGACATGTGCCAGTCTTGGCATGGTTAGATGGCTGACTGTGTGCCTCCTGAGAGGGGACCCAGGGGCACAGCAAATTGGCACAGCACACCACTAAGTCCCACCTGTGTGTTTGTGTGTTCATGTGTTTGCTGTGCATGTGTGTGTGTGTGTGTGTGTGTGTTTTATTTTTCTGGAACCCTCTGGCTAAGACTGGCATCAGTCATGTAAAACCTTCTCTTTTTCTTCCTTTCTTCTTTTTCTCTTTCCGTCTCTTTCTCCCATTAACTCACCTCTCTAACCTAGCTTCCATAAACCCATCCTGACTTTTCTTTGACTTTTGGCCGTTTGACATGAACATTATGTCTTAAAATAGAATAAGCTGCCCAAGCAGCTCCGGCAAAAACAGCAACTTCTGTCATTCAAACAACCAGAATTAGAAAAAGACAGACATTTTACAGGCAAAAGATAGTTTTGAGGATTTGTAAGTGTTCCTTGAACCTTGAACTTTCAGGCATGTCATTATATGTTTGACGGACAGCTTAGCTGACCAGAAGATGGAGACACCAATGAAGAAAACTATTGTTCCTCAAATGACAAATCCTGACATTTGTTGATGACTATCAGAGCTTTTTAAACTGCAACCGCTGCCAAGGTAACAAGCAACCTGAAGATATTAGGAAGTGTCCTTTCCCCTGAGAATGGTTGTCTGGTAGCTTGTTTAACAAGCTGAGGCAAAGGACAATAAACTGTCCATAGTTATTGACAAAAAGGTCAAATTGCAGGAAGCAAGTTTGCCACTCAATGCTGTCTGAGAACTAACGTCACGACATCATGCTCATTATAGGAGAGTGAAGATTTCTGCTTTGTGCGAATGCTTTCTATGGCCATATGAAATGACCATTGAGGTAAAGTTTGCACCATTTCTCTCTCTGTTTTTATCCACTGTAGTGTCTTGAAAAGCAGAGACATTATGTGTCATGAGAACTGACCTTTGTAAAGGACAGATTTGTTCTTCTTTACCAAAGGAGAAAAAGGCCCCAGATCATACTGCTTTTCAGTACAACCAAACAGGCATCATCTTTCCTACATTCCTTTTACTTATATGAAACAGTTGCACACACACACACACTCACACAAATAATTTCCCATCACACGTCAGATTTTTACCAACAAGACTCGGTCAACTGCTCATTGTTAGTGTTAGTATTTTATTAAAGCAGCACTAGAGAGCAGAGAGAAGGAAGGAGAGATAGAAAGGGATTTGATCCTCAGGGCAGAAAGTGAACACATGTGGTAGCAGAAGCAAGGGTCACAACCACTCATCTTTCTTTTTGCCCCCATGTCTATAACTTTTCCATTCTGCTATTGAACCTGTGCCAGTAAAGAGTAACAGATCAGATAAAAAAAAAAGGGAAGAAATCAATTCACGTCTCCCTCACTCATGGGTCTTTTCTTTATAAAATTAATTGTACATGTTGATCTAGTCATGTCTGGCCGAGTCCTTTTGGAGTTTTTTGGATCATGTTTGGACTGTATTCCTTCCTGTTGAAGTTATTCTTATCGGTTTATCATGAACACAGAGTGAGAGTGAGAACATTTTCCTCTGTGCTCTTTTGAGAAAATTACACACAAGTCCATTCAAAGACAGGACAAATCAACCAGAACCTTCTCAGACCTCCTTGTCCAGTAACCTTGTCAATTTGTATGATCACACCTGCATCATCATCATCATCATCATGATCATCATCACCATCATACACACCTGGCTAGAAGTCTTGCTTTGACTTGAAATGAAAACAAAATACTCAAACTTTCACAGAGTTTAAAAGTAATTAAGTTCCTTTATTCAAATTTAATAGTACTAATACTGACCTTTTACTTTTGATTTCTGATGTAACAAATTATCATAAATAATGGGCAAAATGAATGATTAAAAGTGATAATAAAAAACTGGATTGCAGAAATATTTCAAGCAGACTATTTCCTTTAAACAATAGCACACATGTGTCCTCAATCTTATAATCGCTCATTATTTCAAATGGACAAAAGTTCTCCCTGAGCCGTTTCAACTCATTTCAGAGAAGTTTTTATTTTAGGATACCAACACGTTGAGCCTTGTCTATATGCACGAACCTTTCTCAAAAATGTAATGAAGGATATCACTACGAGTTAGACAGGTAGACAGACAATGTACGTCACGTTACCAGAGAGAAAGCTAAACAAGTAGACAAAAAGACAGACAGACAGGTTTTCAGATAGGCAGGCAGACAGATTAACTGTGTGCTCAAAGGACAAGAATGTCATTGATCTCCCAAAGGACAATACAACGGCGGGCCCTCTATGCAATGTCGCTCTCACACACAACCACACACTCACTCACACACAAACACAGGGGTCAGATCTTTTGGGGGTGGTGATGAATAGAGTATAATTCCTATTCAGTCAGATTGAAACTCTCTAAATCTATAATGAAACATTGTCAGGAAGCATTAAACAGCATGCCACACAACACACAAGTTTATTCTTTTAAAGCCATGATTCTTTCATCACTATTGTCTAACATAGAATGTAATTTACAATGTTCAGCATTTGTATTTGTATTGCATTTGTATTACAATGTTATATTTCTCTGTAAAAAGTTGCTGTAATCACAAAGCAGAGTCAGTCTATAACGTACTGTGTCAGGAAAGCAAAGAGTTGGGGGATTCCTAAATGTTCATCATCATATTTGTGTATGGTAAAAGTAATATAAGGAAAATGTAATGATATTAAATGAGACAGGGCGGATGGCTCTGCATCTCACCATTAAGGAAAGGCAAGCTCGGCTGTCTCGTCGTATTTTACCACAATTTGGGGTTCCTCTGCAACTGTCTCCACTGTATGTTGTTTGGCTGAAATATGGAGGGAGAGATGGTTCTCCCATTTCACTAATGTCACATAATTCCCCGTGCTTTATCCTCAAAATCACTAACCCTAACATTCCCACAGTGGGTGTGTGATTTCGTTTATTAAATTGGACAAGAGTAATCTCGGTGTCAGCATGCACTCTCACTTATTCCAGTAGCGGCCTACAAAAACAATTATGTTTAAGGATCAGTTTTCCACACACACACTTCAATCTGGAATGAGATCCCATATTACATTGGAGAAATAACCTCAATTACACACTTTAAACAGACATATAAACTATATCTCATGGAACAACACACCTGCAACCACTGACTCAACCCACATATAGCTTCTTACTCAACTTCAGTCCTCTCCTTATTCTGTCATGCAGAACAGGAACCTGCCGGAAACTAGTTGAAACCAAGTCAGGCCAGTTCTTTCCCTGTATAAATACAAATATGTAAAATAAAATAAAATACATAAATGGGTTCTGGCATGCAGGAAGTAACAAAGCCATGTCGCTAAAGGTCGCCCCTGGAGGTCGGCGTCACTGTAAAGTTACAACAACACAGAGATCAGGAAGTTGTTAAAATGTGTTGCGTTAATGGAAACATGGTTACATTCAGCGTCCAGATTCCTGATTCTGTATGGACACAATTCTGAGCAGCAGAATCCTGGTTGGCTCACTCTACAGCTCTTCCAATCCAAATGAGGTAAATGGGCTGAATGGAAGCTTTCACACATGTGTGTAACCACGCCAAGGTTAATTATAAATTCCTTCAACCTTCAGTTTTGATTAATTCTGTCTTTGTATAGAACAAGTATTGCTCTGGTGTCCTTTGTTTTCACATTTGCAATGGTAATAATCCTATAATGGCACAGAAGGCCTACATGACATCGCAGTAAGATATGGCCAAACTAAAATAGCTCCACACAATAAGTACATAGAAATGATCTGTATTTACAAATGCCTAATATCTACATTATTCCGTAGAGAAAAAAACATGCATGTTCTTCACGTGGCTGTGAGTTACTTCAAATAAATTGCTTTGAGATGCAGACGATATAAATAATGAACAACTGCTGTAAAAAAAACAACCAATTACACAGATAGAGGGGAATGCAACTGATCTCTGTCAGAGTGAGAGAAATGGACAGCGATCGATCAATGAGGATTCGGCTCATGTAAATATTTACAGCCTCACTCGCCAATACGGACAGAGGAAGTGCGAGGGGAGGGGTGAGCCAATGTGAAGAACAAAGAGCAACGGAGACAGACAGAGTATTTGCCTGTGTGAGAAAGACAGATGAGAAAACTGAGAGACAGAAAGAAACAGATTGAGCAGTAAAGCAGAAGTCATTGCTACATGAATGAAATGACACATCCACTCGTTCACACAGACACACACATAGGCACACGCACATACACATGCGCAGCCTACTGTGATGATGGTGACATTTACAGTGTGCCGGTAGTTGTGTGCGGCTGGCTGATGGCTCACAGCGATGGCCTTTAGAAGACTGACAGGCCGAAATTACCATTAAAAGCCAGCAATATTAACCCAACCCACACACCCACTCTCACACACACACCCTGAGTTCATTGCCATCTATTACTGCTCTGTGCAAGTTCAATAGCTTAATAGCCTCCTCATTGGAATGATTTGATTGCTCCCTCTTTCTCCTCTGCTCACCTATCTATCCTGCTCTCATCTGCTCCTGTTTCCATTTTCTCCTCCAGCAGCTAGACTCTCCCCTCCTCCTCCACCTCCTCTGCTCTTATCAATCTATCTCTCCACTTATCTGTTCCTCTACCCCTTGTTACTCCATGCCTATCTCCCCATTCCCACTTTCTTGGTTATGGCAGATGTAAGCTATGTTTTTATGCAGACAGAGTTAAATCAGTCACGCCATCATACAGTTTCATGGCAATGTAGCTAAATTCCAAATATTCAAGAATGTGCAGTAAATCTGCTTTAAGAATAAGAAGAGCATCTGCTACAGTATCTTAAATGCCGTGCACAGCCATATTGGCTGGTTCAACCTCTTCCTGTGTTGAAGCTTAAAGCTTGCTGAGGTTCTGCTCTTATAACTATAACAAACCTATCCAAGAGATGCCAGTCCAACATCATCAGTATAAAGCACACACTCCAGTGAGAGATCTAATCAACCAAAGTAAGTATAAACACCTGTATGAGCGTAATATGGCTTCTTATCTCCTCCATTATCATTTTCAACAGGGTTACCATTATTATTCCTGTGTGTGTGGACTCATGCTGATGCTACCAAACGTAAAATTCTTTGCTTTGGGTAAATGAATGGCATACCCGTATTGGCCAATGATATCTGGGCTTGTGGGAATTATATTAATTAATAGATTTGTATTGAGAAACTCGAAACAGCTTTTTTTCATCTGTAGGCTACCACGTGATAACAATGTTCAACCTGTTCAATTCAGCCAATGAATTCAGCTGATTATACATGATATCAAAAGTTCAAGCCATTCATGCAACTTTCCGAGGTGTTTGGGTGGTTTTAAAGCCTCGTACATGAGTGTGCTGCACAGCAAAGGGCTCCACCTTATGAACAGATTGAGAAAGTATTCCCAACAATATTGACCTTGGCAGTACAGACAGAGGGGTAGAGCAGAACTCAGCAGACAGACGAACACAGAGAGTTGATTCGGGGAAATGCGTGTCCTTGATGTGTGTATGTATGTGTGTGTGTGTGTGTGTGTGTGTGTGTGTGTGTGTGTGTGTGTCTAAGAGTGTTTAAGCGAGTGTGAAAGAAAGACTGGGCTTGTATGTGAGACTTTGTATGTGTGTGTGCATGTGTGTGTTATCAGGGTAGTCCAGACTCTGCTGCCCAGCCTTGTGTGAGATGAGACAGAACAAACAATTTACCACCATGAAACACACACATACAAGCACACACGCACAAGCACACACACACACACACACACACACACGAACACACACACACACACACACACAGGCACAGAAGCGGCTACTTGACAACTGTCTTACCCAACTACATATACAGTAGGAGGCACACACACCAGCTCTTCTCTTGTACGACATACATATAGCATACATACAGCACAGACATAACAGACTGCACATATTTAGACACACACACACACAGAGTCATTTCTAGTGGTAGAATGATCACAGCCCACTATTGGCCCTTATCTTAGCCTAGGGCGAGCACTTGGGCCTGTATGATGAGCAATATCTGCAGATGGAAAACTAACCAGCCATACTTGCTCACACACACACACACACACACACACACACACACACACACACACACACACACACACACACACACACACAACACTTCCAAATGATGGGTTATGCTGGATAGTCTTTATCACTGTGATGAAAATCTCTTTTAGCTAACACTTATCAACAGGCTGCTCAGAGAGTGGGTCAACTTCCGACAGCAGTTTGGAGCTGGAGATTCACCGACCTTACAGAAATGTGACTATGAAGTAGTGCTTTCGTACTAATTGCTTTTGTTGAATGTGAATTCTGGATCACCATCAACAGACACTTATTCCTTTGTCTATTTTTTGTTCAGTAGTAATGTGAGATGATGAACATGAATCTGAAAATAACTAAACAAGTGAGGACAGTATAAGAAATTACTGTAACACTTAAAACATGGGATGAGATATTCTCAGACCTGATCAGCCAGGGCAATTGATTAGCATCTTCAAACACAGACAAGAATTTCTCTTCAACTTTGTCCACATATGAATGGTGTAGACCAACAACTCGGGTCTGCAAATACCACAGCACTGCATTTACATATTATATTTTTTTAACTTGACTTCGAGTCAGCCAGACATCACAGCGGCAATCTGCAATAGAGGGAAATGTGCAAAAATGTGAAAGGTCTCAAGATACATCACAGGTAAGGATGGGATGCTCACATCCTATAAGTGTGCAAGGCACAGGGCAACCTGATCAGACACAGGAGAGGATGAAGCTCCAAGCACGCAGCGAAGGTAGTGACAGAAGAAGAACGTGTAATGTATCATTGGGAGCAACACAACACGACAGTGAGAACATCTAACTGCAACCTCATCACATAGAAACCATCAATCAACTAGCCTGGCAGGACAATCCAGGAAAGAGTGCAAATAGAGTGCCAATAGTTTGACGCAGCAGTGGATGAAGTTCAGGATAATGTCCTGGAAGATGAAGGCAATGCCAACCATCATTTGGAACATTGGTGCCGAACGGTTTGAGAAAAAAGAGGCAAGATCCAGGGCTCCTGTGCAGCTAAATATAGAGGGAAGACATTTCTTGGGAATTCCTGCAAAGAACACCTACCAAATTTTTCCAGAGAAACAACTTAATCGATATCTCAGTACAGAAGGGTAGAGACCCGGACTGTAACGACCACATAAGCGTCATCTTCATCAAATCATTAAGAATGCTAAGAGAAACCAAGGAGACTCGGCTTGACCTTGTCAATGCTTATTGATAACTGTCCCTCATAAGCTGGTTGATCCCACACTGCAAGGATATCACATCCCAGAAAATGTCCAGCAGGAGTACTTCAACCACTTCAAGGTGAGGTTTCCCTGGCAACCGTTCGAAAAAAGCATCATCACTGGGTGCACTATCTCTGTCATCCTGTTGTCAGTAGCAATGACTCTCTTGGTCAAAGCAGTGGAAAAGTATGTTCTTGCAAGTGGTATTCAGCAGGCCCCTATTGGAGCAATTATAGATGACCTGACAATCATGGCAAGACCAGTCCCCGAAGGTAGATGGATTCTGGAAGATGTGAGACTATCTGTGAGTGCCAGGATGGAGCTCATTCAAAGCCTTTAAAGTTGAGGAGCCTGGTCCTGAGAAAAGACCACATCCAGAACAACTTCCAATTTAGGATTGGGAAGTTCAGAAAATGGTAAATAACAGAGTTGAATGACAGAGAGAGTGTGCTGGAGACGCTTAGCCCAGCTACAACATGGAGGAGGGCCCTGCACAAGCGTGGCCTAAACCGGCAGGTCTCGGGCTACTAGTGTGGAGTCCTCCACAGATTCCTTTGACCGCTGCTTATGTACGAAGTGCTCTTAACAGCTGTGGAGACGATGGAGAAGAGCATCTTCTTAGCAGCTCCCTGAGGAGGTGGCTGCTCTGGAAGCAAACTGTCAACATCATTTGTGGAGGAATATAACACATTCAAGACTCGGCAAGTCATAATGCTGCATGACAGCAGTGACCAAAGGGTTCACCAGGCAGGCATCATCAAACAGGACGTAAGTGGTCAGCAATCAAGGCTATAACAGAGGCAGAGGCAAGGCTATGCCATGAGGACATTGTTGGAACAGTCAACCAGGAGCCTGTGTGTTTGTACCAGGGCAAGATGAAAGGATCCAAATGCTAAAAAATAGTGCAGCCTAGTCCAAAAAGAGGGCTAGATGGTGGAGCAAGAGGGCAAAGGAAGCTGGGCATGCTGGGACAGTATCCAAGGAAAATCTTTCAGCTGGAAGGATGTGTGGAACATGTTCGAAATCAAATTCCATTTATGTTTCACTAACACATAGACTTAGAGCCTTGAACATATAATATCAACCTGCCAGTCAAGCCTTACTGAGGGGACGTTCAGGTGGAGACGCGACCAAATACTGGCTGCGGAAACAACAATAACATTAATCAATATCCTGTATTTCTACTTTTTTCAATTAAGTATAGGTAAAATAGAATTTTCAATAGCTGCTTTCTGTTTTTTTCGCTCTTTTGTCTCAACTTTTTTTGAACTGGGGTTTGTGTTTTGTGTTCCCCTACCAGGTCTGCAGGCCTTTGAATGGACCCTTACGGAACCCATGCAATTACTTCAGCACAGGGTTCACAGCCACAATTCATGGCTTGTAATATCAATTAGCATTTTTCTCCCTGCACATATATCTCTGCAATATTCTCTGAACCACTTCACATTTAAAAATGGATAATTCAGCATCAAGTGTCATAAGAAAAGGTTAACATATTTGTATCTAGCAAAACTTTATGTAGATTGACTTTGAGAGGCAATTGTATGTTTTTAGTGCAGGGATACAGGTCCATTCAAACACCTTTCACCTAAAGTCATACATAAACATAAACATCTTCTTTTTATAAGGTAACTCCTTGAGTAATTTCAGAAAAAAGATCTCCAATTTCCTTCCCTTGCCATTTTTCTGTGTGATGATAAATTCTATAACTAATGCTGGGGTTTCTTTTTTAGAGATGCTTAACAGAATTCCCCAAAAGTGTTAGATGACAAAACCCTGGCAAGTTTTTATTTATTTTGGGCCTGCTGCCAAAAATATCAGCTACACACAGCAACACAGACCAACGCTAATTATTATTCCATTATATTTCTGTGAGCTATATCACTCATGCTACCAACGTTTGCTTTCTCTTCAAATATACAATAACAGTGAGCAAAAAGAACAAGTTGGAATTGAATCATTTGGACATAACTAGAGGTTATTTTCAGGATGATCAATTCAATTAAGGTTCCTATTAACAGATAACCCAACACATGCAGCAACTCTCCAAACACAAACATGAAAAAGAAAAGCTAACAAGAGTGCTAAAAATACACATTGGATAAGGAAGAAGAAATGATTACAAAAATAGCAGAATGAAGAATCTATACTGGGCCAAACCATCACCAGGGTCTGGGGGTGTTGGGGAAGTAGCCAAGTGGAGTCAACACTCTGCTACCGCTTTGCCAAAATCACAACCGGAAGATATTTTTTGATACCGCTACCCAGAATTCAGTCAGGGCAGGGTTCACGCTCTCTGCCTTGCTGTGTCTGTCCATGTCTTCCTTCAAATCCATGTCCACTCCGGTCCGACCGACTACCGACATCAGACAGGGAACAAGAGAGGAAGGCGAAAGAAGTGGCAGGTGAAAGAGATGGAGGTAGAGGGAACAAAATAGTGAGAGGATGGAATGAGGGAGGGGTGGTGGGGTGGGAGAGGGGGTACAGAGAGCTGTAGCTAACTGCTGAAATATTCATGTTGGTGCCAGCAGCTTTTCCATTCCCCACTCAGCAGGGTGCTCCTGTTTGATACACCCCCTCCCTCTCCCTCTGTCTCTCTCTTAACTAGTAAGGTTTGCAGATAATGAATAAATTGATCCTCTCTCTCTCTCTCCCTCTCTCTCTCTCTCTCTCTCTCTCTCTCTCTCTCTCTCTCTCTCTCTCTCTCTCTCTCTCGCTCTCTCCCTCTCTGCCTGGGCAAAGCAGCCCTGCCTCAAGGATAAAACCGCTCTGCATCTTTCATAAATCCAAAATTTTCACAACATTTCTGCCAAAAATATAAACATACCTGGCATGTTTATTTGTATTACCAAAAAAGAGATATTAAAGCTATCAGCAGACACACACTGGTGTTCATTTACACTCATATCACCTGTCAGTATGTATAATCCTGACATTTCAGGCAACATTAACAAAAACATACTTTCAAACAATATTGCAAATGTTTGCTTTTACCAAGATATATCAGAAGCAAGAATCTAAACAATAGTAACCATGGTTTCTCCTCATAGGTTATAGCTTATATTTTTGCAAAAGTCTAATTTCAGAAAGCAACAAGCTATTTTCTCCTGACATCACAATAATGTGCTACTAATCAGTAGTAATAGTTCAACCAGATACATAAGGCAAACAATGTTCCTCACATTGATTCAAAGGAAGGGAGTTATGTATTAGTTCCTTTGTGGTGAAATTGAAGTTTAGCTTGAGGATGGAAGGCAAGAGGAAGAGGGCAAGGAAGGTAAAGGGGGGATGTGGAGAGAGTGGTGTGTGTGTGTGTGTGTTTGTGTGTGTGTGTGTGTGTGTGTGTGTGAGAGAGAGAGAGAGAGAGAGAGAGAGAGAGAGAGAGAGAGAGAGAGAGAGAGAGAGAGAGAGCAAAAGGGAGTGAAGAGAAAATATTAGTGTCACATGACCTGCATATGATTCTGTGTTTTTCAATGCATGCTCACTACTGGTTCCAGTGGTGAGTTTTCCTGTCACATGATCCAAGTGCTGTTCCAGAGGCCTTTCCACAGAGCCAAGAAATCAGTCCAAGGAAAACAGTGCCACAGATGAAAAAGCAGCAGTGTGTTGTTGTCTCAGTGGGCGAGGTTGAGCCTTTTGCTGAACCACCACACATCACTTTATTTAGAACTGATGTCAGGGTTAGTGGTTAAAACTGGGAGGGGCTGCCAGTATGGTTGGTGTGTGTGTGTGTGTGTGTGTGTGTGTGTGTGTGTGTGCGGTTGTATTTAACTAGCACATGTGTTGGGGGATGTGGCAGATGTTGCAGAGGCAAGGATTAGTGTGTGCATGTGTGTGTGTGTGTGTGTGTGTGTGTGTGTGTGTGTGTGTGTGTGTGTATGCGTGTACGCGTGTGCCTCTAAGTCTGTGCATTAAAAATATCTCTGCCACAGCAGGAAGCCACAGTGGCCAATTACGGTGCAGCATCTGGGCTTGTAGACATTTATTAGTGTGTGTGTGTGTGTGTGTGTTTGCTCATATGTATGAAGGGAGGGGCCTTCAGTTTATTTACATTTTAGCATATACATGTTGAGTTTCAGTAAATGCTACATTGTGTGTGTGTGTGTGTGTGTGTGTGTGTGTGTGTGTGTGTCTGTGTGTGCGCGCGCGTGACCGTGTGTGTGTCATCTTTGTGTCACAGTAGCAGAATTCAAACAAGAGGAAGAGGACAAGAAATGAGAATTAGAGGGAAGAAAAGAACACAGGGAAACAACGTAGAGCATTTTGAGCACTGGTTAGGAAAGCAGGTAGAAAACAACTGAAACCTTTCTCATTTCTAGCACAGACATAACACAGCTCTCTTCTTCTCTGCTCCAAACCTGCTTTGTTTACAGTCTTGACAAAAACAAGGTTAACAATGAAAGCAACAGAAGGTACAACTCTATTACTTCTCATCCACGGCACCATTTTCTCCAAAAACTGTAGAAAAGTTATTCCCTTCAATTTATTTTCTTGGCCAAGTTCACTGGCAGTTTGCGAGCCACTAGTAGGCTTTTGTTTACTTAATCCCGTTCAAATTGTTCTCCGTGATTTTGGGGAGAGGGGCTTTATACCTTTATTACCAGATATGGCAATCATTTTGTTTCCTTTCAGACACATATCGGAGACATTATTTCGGTTTTATCATTTGTTGTTCGGTGAATAGATTACAGGAGACAAATAACAGTGCTTGTGCAAGATCAGATTAATGATTATGTGGTTTGGTCATGGTCATGGTCACTCAAGTGGTCGTGTTTTGAAAGTCTATCATCAGGGATTTACTGCATATGGCTGCTGTTGCTCTACTTATTGTTTTACAACTTCCCCAAATTGAACTTGAATTGACTTATTAACACAAAATGCATGGTGTGCAACAGTATGGACAGTGTAACATCTTATCTTGTCTTCATCATCCTAATTAATATTAGAAGTTGAATCAGAACCATGTAGCCAAGGGGCTGATCGTGTGTGTGTAAATACAAATTAATACACACCCCTTTGTTGCATTGTCTGTGCACTCTGTTGTGGTATTTGAGGCTGTTTAAGATAGAATACAACATTTACACAGTATTCAATCATATAATAAATGCCACCAAAAAAAATAAAGACAAACAGACAGATAACATAGCCTGCTTCAACCTCACGTCTTCTGTTATAAATAAATATAAATGATGACATTACGTTACATCCACACATGAACAGGTGGTGTCATATTATTGTATGTGACACAATTATAAGTAACTAACCCTAACCCAAGAATAACAATGTAGGCACTTACTAGGGAGGCATTTTTGTCAGAAATGTTACTGACAAATCAGTCAGAAATGTCACCTGCCCTTTTCATCGTTTGCAAAATGACATCGCCACAACACATTTCTGAATATGTAACTTGAAATAATAATAATAATAATAAGCTAGAATGTCACAATTATGCAGTTTGTCCACTGCACTACAATTCAGTCGTTAATCACATGTCACAAGTGATAATTGCAAAATGATTCTCTCAACAGCCAGCAGCTCAGCATGTCTAATTTTCTCTAATTGTGTCTCAATTTTCATTATGTTATTATGAAAGCTAGTGTTTGGACAAACAATGGAGACGGATGATTAGAAAGGAAGACCCACCCAGAGAGAAGGTGCAGGAAGAAAATGGGGATTGTTGAAGAAGATGGAGAGGAGAAGAAAGCTCTCAGGTAACTTTGGAGTAACTCCCATTGACCATGTCATCAGTCATGGTGTTCCCGTGTGAGTGGAGTCCACTCTAATGTGAATGCTGGCTTCAATTATTCATACGTTCAGCATGAATGCTGTGTTGTTAGCACATGTTTCAGCTCCTGCCTTATATGGGTTATATCGTGAATTTTCCACTAAGTTTTCTCTACAAGACATAAATTGCATATATGATAATTTGTCCCCATTTGATTTGCATTTTGAAACTGGAACTACTTTTAGGTGACAAGCACAACTTCATATCCGACCAAGATAGTGTTAGAGATACGACAAAATCTATTAACCACTTCAGAAACCCCCCTGATCTTCTAAATCAGGATATTTCACGCATTAAATCAAAAGGGAAGTGAATTTTCATTTTAGAATCTTTTTTATTTTGAAGGTGGTCACATATTAAGAAATAACAGAGAATGTGTTCTGAGATCCAGACATGATGTTGAGATTGTGTTTGGGTTTTTAATTAATAGAATGAAAGTGAAATGACCCCAGACTTGCTGTGATAATTAGCTGTTAGACAACTCAAATAGGAAATCTGTTGGTCTCAAAGAGGGACTTTAATAAAATAAAGTAGAGACTGCAGAAACAAGTTTGGCTGGACATTCAACGCAGACAACGGATCCAACAAAACTGGAGGGACTGAGAGAGAGCAAGAGAGAGAGAGACAAAGAGAGAGAGAGAGCAAGAGAGAGAGAGAGAGCAAGAGAGAGAGAGAGAGAGAGAGAGAGAGAGAGAGAGAGTAATGCAGTATGGATTGCTGCAGTGGATATATTGCTTTACAGAGCAGACTGTGCTCAGCAGGGCAGAATTAGTCATTGAGTAGTTTAAGATATTGCATGGAACATGAGCGGTCAGATACTGTGCACAGGCTATTGACAACAGACGCACCACAACGCAGCTTAATATATGATAGTGGGGAGGAAGAGCCCGGATTCCACACCCACAAATCTGTCAGACTTCATCTTTGTTTTCAGTCATTGTGGCTCGACGGTTTCGGTATCATTATACGTGACTGGTTTGTTGTAAATATGCTGTTTCCTTTCTAAACCCTCCAGTATTGAAGTTATTTTGCAGGTAGGCCTACTGCACATCTACTGCTGTAGGGAGTGTACATGAGTAGACTGGGCCGCATCACTCACTGTCCAAATGTAGCTACTGCCCCCTGCAGGAGGAAACCCTTCACTGCTGCCACAGTTGAACCATATAAGGCAGACAACTTCTTGTTCGGTTATAATTTTGGCCCAAGATCCTGGCGCACTCCCATAGAATCCTGAGACTGAGAATGAGATAAATCCAGATAAAGATCCAGAGATTAAATTTCCTTATTGTATAGCAACCTGGGAAGAATCATAATGGATAATAATCAGCTGTTACTCATTTGACAGTAAAAAGTGACAGTATCAGGCCAGAGAAAACTGTCATCTGTACACCTAACATCTATATTTGTGAGTAAGCATAGACTGAAGTTTGAAGAACATACACTACTATATAATCTTCTGTTTCTATTTTTCTATATGTTTTTTGTACTGTCTTTTGTTTTCTTTGACACTTATTAAGACAAGAGTGCTCCTTTGTAATTGGTTATTGTTGTTTATCAGTGTCAGTTTTCCTGGTCTTCCTAGAGAGCTTTGGGCGGGGTCAGGAATTCTGTTGTTGGCCATTTGAGACATTGTACTGTATGTGATATTAGGTTTATACAAATAAAGTTGTCTTGATTTGACTCCAGTGGGGTGTTGTGTCCTTGCTGCCGTCCACCCGGGACAAGAACAAAACTTCCTCCCTTCCAGCTATACAATCCCACAGTGTCAGTGCACCATGGAGAGAAGCATTGTGGTCCCAACCCATAGGAGTGCGCCAGTCCCAGAATACAACATCTCCACCTCCACCTCCGCTTTGGCCTTCGATCGGCACTTCATCACTACTGCTAAAGGATTGCTGCTCCTGGCTGAAATCGTAAGTATGAATTTGGATTTAATCTTTGTTGTGGGAAAACTACAAGAGACTAAAACACATCAGAGAATTCAAAAATTAGCTCTAAAATGTCAGTGTTACATTAGAGCTGGACACAAGATTGAAAAGTGGTAAGCTGTATACATTTCCTTATCAGCTAATGCAGAGACACAAACAATTATATTTCATGTGTTGCAACTTTCTTTTGTTTTTTAATTATATTTCAATTAATGTGAAAATAAAAGAATAGTAAAATAGAATAAATGAATGCATACAACACTTGATGTGACTGAGTGCAATACAATTTTTGAATGCAGATAAAATCTGCTATTTTTGTACAGAAAGAGGAAGTTCACTAAAAACCACGCCAAGAAAATCACTTCTTCCCCTCTCTCCCTCATTGTCTCTCTTCCTTCCCAAATCGGCTGTAAATACAGACTGGCGGGCTGCCAAGCACAGCCTGCTCAGTGGAACATGGTAACATGGTTAGGTGATCTGACTGCAAAGTATTGGATCATTCATAAGATCTAGTATTCAAATAGAAAATTAGTTAAAAGTATTATAAGAATCTGAACAGTGGATTTCAGTAGGCGGCATTGTCACTTGTAACTTCTATTTATACTGTTAGATGATTCCTATTCCTCATTTTCTGTTCTATCTTTTTCTTTCAAATATATCCATGATTAGATCTTTGCTTGTTTTTTATTTAAATCCTACATGAAAATGGCTTTGGACAAATCTGTAAATGTGAAATAATGACCTCAGAATGAATCTGATCACAGGACTCTTTCCCCCTCTCCTCTCCTCTCCTCTCCTCTCCCAGGTCTGTGGTATGTTAGTGTGGATTCTGGTTGGAGGTACATGGTATTTTCCACTCTCCGCTCTTCGGTGGGTGATGTTTTTGGCAGTGTCATGCTGGGTTCTCACGACCTGTCTGTTTATAATTTACCTCACTGAAGCCCACAAAAGGATACCGCAAGTGCCCTGGACAACATTGGTAACACACATACACACACACACACACACACACACACACACACACACTCAGTGACACACCCAAATATCTGTAGCTCTCTGTGTATGAATACATTTTCATCTACTGTTTTTGTCTTTCTCTCCTCAGTCTCTATATTTTTACTGTAGTGCTACTGTTTTGTATCTGGTGACAGCAGTAGTAAATGCGGTCTGGGTTGACCAGGCCACTCGGGGGCGCCATAATTACAACTGCTGGGCAGCATCTGCGGTGAGGGCACTCATGATCAAATGTACTGAGGAAGATGTTCACCCAAAATGAAGTTATTGTCATTATCTATTGACTGTAATGCAAAGATTACTGAAGCTAATTTTTGTGAGCGACTCATAAAAGAACCACTTTTGAAGTTTAGACTAAAGGTATTTATTTTGTATTGGAAGTGGGCTGTCAAATAAGAAAATAATGTACTATCCTTACCACAAATGAGAAAGTTATACACAGTACCCAAGATGCCATCCATTCTTACCGTGATCTTACATTTTCTCAAATCAGGTTCAATCATAAACTTTTCATTAAAAACTATTTATTCTCATTTGAGTAAAAATATCTAACTTTCCTTTGTTTTCCTTGTTTTTTTCTTACCTCTCCTCAGTTCTTTGCATTTCTGAGCACACTGTGCTATGCAGGAAGTAGCTACATGAGCTACAACGCCTGGCAAACTGCAGAGGAGCAGTAGGTGTGGATGCTCCCTGTTTGACCCAGAATGACTTTACGGTGAACAATCTAACATCTAAGACCAGAACAAGGTCAAATCCCTTTCAGTGTATCCAAAGTGTGTATGCAATGAATGTTAGGAAGTTCACAGTGAGACACCAGAGCTTTTATGATACGATATCCAACAATATTTATTGCAGTATACACTATTTTCAACAAAAAATCAAGAGTAAGGGAAAGACATCTACTGATTTAATTTATATCAGTATTATATAACTGTATTATATATGTTAAGGATGGGATGACTTGGATTATCTCCTTTTAGCTTTGTAGGCAGCAGACCTTAAACATTAATATGCCAAGAGCAAGTTGTTGTTGAATCTATGCTGATATGTGCATTAAACTTTCATATGCAACTATGTCATTATTTTTTACTGCAGGTAAAGGCAGCATACCTTAATTTGCAAAAAGAAAATGTAATTAATTTCCCCTTGTGCCTACACATGCAAGGTTTTCGCTTCATTTTTAAATATGTTGTGGAATCGATTCTGATAAGTATTAAGGCTGGATGGAATTCTGATGGGAATCACATAACCAGCATGGAATCATAGCGGTTCCTTGATTAGTAAGGAGCTGCAGGATTATTTCCGTTGTTTTCACTTCCCCAGTGAGCTCCCAGTGAAGTAATCCCATTTCTATCGAAGCAGCCACTCAGCATCCTGAGCTCTGTGTCCGGGTTGGTGGAGTAGAAATTGAAGGACACCTGCAGCACACAAATAAAAGTATATTCATATTGAAAATAATGTGTATGTAATTTTATATAGCTATAATATTCTGTACAACAAATAGAAGCAGGTAGACAGACCTTGAACGGCTGGCCGGCTGTGAGAAAGCGTCCCTTTGAAGTCACAAACACCACCATGTAGACGTAGTTTGAAGGGTTATACTTACCAGAGACCTGAAACATGCAGGATAGTGTTTAAACGGTATGACAGTAACAACATGTTACTCAGATTTCTACCCCTAGCTAAGGACTATATGGACATTGTGGTTCATTATGGTCATTGTAGCCAACATTTTCCCTGATTCTCTTTGAAATAAGGATAGGATAGGTTGTGTGTTGTTAGTGCAACTCATACAGTATACTATGCCTTTCTTTCTAATCTTTTTAAGTCTTTTCTGTGATTTCCAAAGTATTTATTTGCTTGTTGGTATGATTTGCTCAAAGGAGGTATTTGGTTCAAGCTCTCTGCTATTAATTAACAGAATAGTCAGATAACAAGGACTAATTGATACACACATATCAAATGATTATTATATTTGTCAGGTCATTTGGAATCATATCATCTCTGACCTGAACAATAGTTTCTCCCTCCCATAGCTCTATTTCTTGTGGATTGGCAAATGCAACCCCACACACTGGCGACCATATTTGATTGTAGCGCAGCTGGAAACTGCAAGAGAAAGAGACAGAGGAGTGAAAGTGCATTTATAAGAGATTATGAATGATGAACAGAGAAAATTAGAATACAGTTGACAATAGAACAAAGGGAGTTGGTGAGGACTGACCCAGAAATGTACGCGTTTGCTCGCTCCCACACCCTGATTGCTGTGATGCATCCATCTGCCCCTGTGGAGAATGTAGTGCCAGTACCTCGTCCAACAGCTGGAGAGTATGTGTAGCTATCAGATATGGCTGAGGAGGAGAAAAGACAAGTGAAGATGAGCAGGTATAAAGGAGTAGGAACATCAACTCTGCAGATTAGATACTATTATCCAGGTAAAGGTGATAACCTTACGTTCTGTCTGGCAGATCTGGTCCAGATCACAGCAAAGAGGAGGAAGGGAAGCATTGTATTGTTTGAAGGCTTCCAGAGAAGGGAACTACACTGAAAAGAGAAACTTGTACTTACCATAACTGCCATCATCATCATCATCATCATCATCATCATCATCATCAGTAACTCAACCGTGTACGTGTGATCCAAAGTTATGTGCACATAATAATTCCAAAGAATGTCAAACTATAATTATACCTATCAGTATGTTGAAATAAAATAAAATAAAAACACATTTGAACAAAGCCATACACATGATATGTACTCACCAGGACTTACTGTACTGATGATAATGTGAAACCAGCTTGTACACCAATGCTGATGATAGCTGACACTGTGGTGCTGGTACTTCTATATCTATGCCTCCCTCCATATCACCTCCCACCCAACATCACCACAGCATCAAGTGTCTGCCTTTGTCTGTAGATCAACAGACACAGGTGAAGACAAAGCTTAAAGGAAGTAAATATAATACTGTATCACCAGAAGCAAAACTATAATGGAATTAAAAGAAACGCCTGTGTCGATGTCAAATATCTCATACCGAATTCACTTGATAGAATAGTTTAAAAAACAGGAGCTGGACCTGGCTTTATGAAATGACTCGTAACCTGAACTTGCCCTGACTTTCACAAAAACTGGTAAACAACCTAAAAGATAAGTACACAATTCTGCTCTCCAACTGCCCCACAATTGAAACCTGAAACGTGTGTGAAATGTGCCTGCTTTTTGCAATGTCACATAGGTGAAAAAAGGCAGTCTTTGAAATTAGTTTTATGTGGGAGTTAAAGTACATATCCTGATCAAAGATGACTTCTTGATTCCTTACAGTCGCGCTGGACACGAGGGTAATGTGAAACTTCTGGCTGTGTTGGTTGAAAGAGCTAGTACTATGTGTAACTTTTGAATAAAACAATAAAAGCCTCTCCCCTGGTAAACTTTTGACCTGCTCATTATCTGGATCTCTTCATTGTTCACTACACTATTGTTCAGTCAAGGAAGAATCTTTGAATGTTCTCCTTTGCCAGGTAACAGCAGCTCGTCACCACAGGCCATTTTCATCACCTGTAGGCGGTGTGGGTTATAGGTTTTCGGTCATAGACTTTCCACCAGCATCCTTCAATTGACATACACAGGATGCTGAAATGGTGTATATGCTACACACAATTTGGATTCATCACATGATTGGAATTGTCGGCGAACAATTTTGAGTCGACAACTGTGAGGTAGTTGTGTTTAGCTTTAGCAAAATGTGTTTTTGTGAAAGAGAATATGCTTAAAGTTGCAAAAAACTGTGAATGAAATTGTTTGAGGTTTTATAAGACGAGTGATTGATGTGATGAATGGGTTTAAGCAAGGTCAACACAATGTCAACCAATGGGCTACCAGCGGTGATAATGAGTTACAGGGGGATCAAAAAGTGGCTCTAGTTTATTTAATTTCAATGAACATACTGGCTTTGTTTATTATTATGTATGGCTGTATGTATGTACTGTATGTATGTATGTTTCACGTTTGCTTTGCTATAAACAGAAATAACAAATACACACAAGCTATTGAGACTGTGGGATAAGTTGTGAATCTTTTCTTCCTATGTAATTGTAATATTTATACAAACCTCATGGCACAGCATAATGTCTTTGGTGATGACAGATTTCTATTCAATGGGCCTTTCACTAAAATAGGAATATTTCAGCTACAGAGAATCACTCAATTTCATCAAGCTGTGGAAACAAAGAGAACACAATAAATGAGTTTATTGTGAATGTGCATGTGTAAATGTGTGACACAACACAACATGCAACACTTAAGAAACCTTTAAAATCGTCAGAATAGATGGCGTATGATTGTGACAGTGTCTAGTCATTACAAATTCCACATTAGGTCAATTCAGGTTAGTGTCAAAACAACAAATCAACACAACAGACATATTTACTGACACGATGGTTGGATAACACCAGGCTGTCACTCCTCAGCAAACAGGTGGGAAAAGGGCCCCGACACACTGGTGATGTATAAACAGTCGCCGCAGGTTGGATCTATTGTTTGTATTCAAATGTTTTATAGAACACAATTCAAAAATCCAATTTGCATTGTTTCCTTGTTAAATCTGTAAGAGGATCTGTTTGGTTGGATGGAGCGGTGACTTAACCTCTGTCCTGCCGAGTGCCGGAGCGATTCCAAAGCTATGCAATGTAAACACACCGAGCAGCAGTTTGGGCATTTATCACCTTTGTGTTGTTGTTGTGGCCATTTGTCTTGGCTTTTCCATTCGATACCGTGATATGACTTGCAAAGCTGGCAGACAGGCATGAATATGATTGACACAAGCATGAAGCATAAACATAAAACAGAGGCTCACAGCGGTCACAGACACTTTTGTCAAGACAACGACATACAGCAGCATCTCAACTTGAAACCTCATAAACAGTACAGTAAGTGGCTGTTATCATTTCTAAACAGGTTTTGTACCTATGAAATGTTTTGTCCTTTGTGTATGTACTTGCTGCACACCTGTTCTTATTATCTTATCTGTGTTTCAGGTAATCTGATCAATAATGTTACTGGACAGACAACTTCAGAATGAGCTTTCATTGAACAACTCGAACAATTCTGAAGATCCCATGAAGGATTTTACTTCTTGTGATAATCAGAAAGAGGCCATCTATATCTGGACTTTTCTAACCTGTCTGTACATTGTTTTTGCGCTTCCTGCGTGTGTGATCATCCTCTATGAGTTGTTGAAGGCACACAGGAGAGGAACCCCACTTACACCAAATGACTTTTTCACACTAAACATCTCTGTCATGGACCTGCTCTTCTTGGTTGTCAACATACCAGGATTGATAAATTTCCACATCTGGAAAGAAATTATATTAGAAACTATCTGGACCTTTACCTATGGCTTCAACTTTTGTGGACGACCTCTGTTGACGGCTTGTATCTGTCTAGACTGTTACGTCGCCGTAGTTCATCCAGTTATCTATCACGACAGGAAGAGTCTGACCCCCAGGGTTCTCATGGTTTGTGCTGTTTGGGTCATCACAGTTGCCTACGGTTCTGCTTACGTATCAAACACAATGTTGTTTTTCTCAGTACTTTCCATTATACCATTCACAATAGCTGTTATAATCATTGGGATCTGTGACTTTTTCATCCTCAGAATACTGAAAAGGTCCAACCCCAGAACGCCAAACATCCACCCGCAGAAACAGCGAGCCATTCGCATAGTCATCAGCAGCCTGGTTGTGACGGTCATCTCCTACCTTCCTCCTGTGCTGCTGATTACAATCAGGCTGCCACTGCTCAGCACTGTTGACTATGTTTGTGCTGTTGGTATTCCCATGACTCTTACTGCCACTCTGGGATCTGCAGTCATGTCTATACTCCACTTGAAAAACCTTGGGAAACTGGATTGTTTCACTTTTGGATTCTGCCAAAAGGGTGCAGAACAACATTAAAGTTCAATTTAACTCAGCATCTATTATTTTCAGTGTTGTTAAATACTTTGCCACGGATGTCAGAAGTGTGAGGACATACAGATTGACACATTGCCATTTGATATTTTTATATATTTTGCTTTGCATAGATGCACTAGACAAATTACAAAGAACCTGGGGATTATAAAGCAACAATCAAACATATAACTCAAGGTTACAAATAAAGATACGCCACACCAGGTGGCAATAATAATAATAAACCTTTTAGAATGGCTTTAGTATTTTAGAGAGAAAAAACAACATGATGGGACTACAAATCAGAATAGAATATGTGAAGCATTATACAGAAACAGGAATATGTAACTACACTATATGGGTGAATTTCTTTGCAAATAAATCAAGCAATGGAATGTGTTGTCTGCTTTGCCCACTTTTTTTTATCACCATGTGAAAACATCTGTGTAAAGCACTGTGTGACTATAGAGGGCGCTGTGCCAGGGGTCATAGGGGTCACTTTCCCTGCCTATCTCCTTTCATTTTGAAAAAGGTTCATACAGGTTTTTTAGCTCAGTGAGTATTGAAACAAACTCAATTTAACATAGAAGAAATTGAGTACTCCTTTATAGGACCATCAAGAACTGTTCCTTAAAGATCTGCGGTTGAAAACACAATTCTCATATGACCTTTAGTGCTACAAGATGTTTTATTGACTTTAAAAACATGACACACGTCAAAGGAAATGTTTCTTCTAAAAGATCTAAACCACAGTATGAACCTTTAATCCATTAAATATGTAGCAGAATGTCATATATATAAAATGTATATATGTAAATCCAGAATAAATATGTCCATGTTACTGGATATACAGTAGTCTACATTCAAATAGTTTTTTGCATGGGATTTTCTTTGCATAGGGTTATTCATGTATACAGATCAACTTACAGAATGTAAATGTGAAGGCAAGCAGCTCATTTGTCATGACTTGCAGGTGCATGTGTGTTTCAACAGAAATCATTTACATAATGTAGTTGCTATTGTGCATCAATCTATTCTGTGTCACTACATATTACAATCAACCTCTAAATGTTTAATGAAAATATAGAGCAATTCCTTTTTACATCTTCACCTCCCCAAATGTTAATTCTCCACACATTTGACATATGGAGAATTGTTGGATGAAGAAGACCCATCTTGACCACATTTACAACCTTTCATACTAAAACCTGTCATCATTCAAGCTGAGGAATCATCATCATCATCATCATGACAACCTTGTTTACATTGTCAGCTAAGCAGCTCATGTGTTCTGTAATATTGTCCTGTTGTGAAATGAACTGCTCAGGGTCAGAGAGAAAGCCACATTAAAAGCTTTTCATCTTTAATTGTTAGATATGTCGTTTTCCCTTAGATATACTTTTATAATGGAAAATTAAGTAATTTAGTGATTATTACCATTATAATTTTCATCATAATCATCACTAATATAATCTTCCTCGTTCCCTTTAGTATTAGTATTAGTATTGTTGTAATAGTAGTATTAAGCCTGTATATAAGTATAACCAGTCATGTTTGCCAAGGCTTTATTGGCTATGATGAAGGCGTACGCTCTGATGAGTGCCTTCTACTGTTAATAATTAATGATATTACTTCCAAAAGCATTAGCTCCTCAACCCCCTCAGATTGCCCAGATAGAGCATGGGCATGATGGCACTTCCTGCTGTAGGGGGTATTAAGATAGGTATTGCTAAAAGGCATTCATACACTCGGTCATCAGAAATGATCAGGTCTCCCAGGATGTATCCCAGCACAGGAGGGAAGTATGAGGTGAAGGTCATGACCAGGCTGTTGGTGATGATCTGAAGCGCCTTTTTCTTCTTGGGGTGCAGGGGTCCCTGTCTGCAGGGGGACCTCTTCAGAGCCCAGAGGATGGAGATGTCACAGATGATGATGACTGGAAGTGCAATGATATACACTATCATAGCAAAGGGGCTGTGCTGAAACTCATCAACGAGTATGGACGCTGTCCCCTGAGCCAATGTGATGGTCCAAACACCAGCAGCAATCAGGACCCTGGGAGTCAGACTCTTGTTTCTGTGGTAGATAACAGGATGGACCACAGCCAGGTAGCAGTCCACACAGATGCATGTTGTCAGGAGAGGTCGTCCAGCCAGGTTTAGTGCATACAGAAAATCAAATATCTGTTGAAGGAGCTTGATGTGCAACAGAAAGAAATTCCACAGGCCAAGAGGGATGAAACACAAGAAGACCAAATCCATGATGGTGAGGTTGCCCATGAAGACGTCATTGGGGGTCACCGGGGCTCCTGTTCTGTGTCTTTGAAAGTGCGTCCATAGAACAGCAACACACGCGGGACATCCGAGCAGAGAGAAGAGAGCACTGGAAACAGCCCAGGCTACAACACCTGCCATCATGTCATCACAGTGTTTGCCTTGGTCCCCAGGTTCACTGAAGTTGAACGTTTGATTGTGAGAGCGAGGATGGACACTCAGAGACATTTCTTAGCAGTAATGATAGCTAGATAAATCTAAAACTGATCAGAAATGGACTTTTAAAGGAACCTGACAGAACCTGCCCAAAATCCATACACAAATCCAACTTAATCTGCCCCTTTTTGACACAGATGACACAGACGAAAATATAGAACATACAGATTTGAATGTGCAAATGTCAATCGAGGATCAGTTTCATATGTGGACGTATTTTTCAGACACAAAGGAGAACAAGCCAGAATAAGGTTGATTAATTTGGTAAATGCAAATTACAAATCAGAACACTTACACAAATCAATAGTGCTACCAATACCTTTATATACAATCCAAATGCAATGGGAAGGTTGATCAATCATGAGCCTAAAAGACAGTAGAAACAGTTCCTTTGACACCCAAAGGATTGCATATGATAACGCTGTGCTGGATTGATATCTTTGATTTATCTGGCAATGGAAAAATGCCAAGAATTGTATAGTGTTCAGTGAGATAATCATTAGTTGAAACTCCCCAATGGAGTGAATTGTGACTTGTTTATGTTCCCTCGAATGAACTGAGACTTATTTGCATTAAGGTTTCACCACAGCCTGAAATACTTGCGTGTCACACAGGGGGGCGCTAACATGTAGTTCCTTTGAATCAAATTCGAAGTATTGTCACCACAGCCTGCATTACCAGCATGTCACACTGGGAGGCGCTAGAGTAGGGAAAGTGCCGAGGCAGAATGGCGCTGTACACACTCCAGCATGACGACAGACGGATTCATAAAGTTCATAAAGTTTAGATGTGTTTTGCTGATTTTACAGGTGATTGAGTGACACATGAAACCATCGGTATCATATTCGTGTTTATTATTAAACCACAGTATGAACCTTTAATCAATAAAATATGTAAGAAAATGTCATATATTTTATTTATGTACATCCAGTATAAATAAGTTCATGTTACTGGATTTAGTGTACATTCAAATAGTTTTTTGCATAGGATTTTTTTTACACAGGGTTATTCATGTCTACAGATCAAATTACAGAATGGAAATGTGTAGTTCAAGCAGATCATTTGTCATGACTTGCAGGTGCATGTGTGTTAAGGTTGTTAATGCATTATTATTATTTTAATGTGTTCCATGTTTGTTATTGTGATTAAAGTGAATACGGAGTGAATAGATGTGCTTGGCATTGCAAACTACGACTGGGTGATGATACTGTATGTTGAGTATGAGTGTGTGAGATACTCCAAGGGTACATGTGTTGTGACTGGGACGTGCAGTAGTCACATAATGATACTGTTTCTAACCTAATTATGTTTAAGTGGGAAATGTAATCATGCATCTTTGTTAGGTGGAAGTGGGCTGTATCCTGGCACAGCAAAGGAAATTTCATTACCAGGTGGTTTATGAACAACCACTCAACACAAGAACACTCTTCTCATTTCTCTTTTTCTCCAGATGAATTTGAACAAGAGCGAGGTGAGAACAGCACCCATTCCTGGTGTTAGGCTAGTTATATAAAAAGTCTACTTGTGGAAATAATAATGGGAAATAGTGTGTCACTGTCCAATGCCTTGATTAATCACAAATCGAGGTGATGTACCATACTACGGATACACTGGTGATGTTTCTATAGACGGATTGTACAAAGATCATGAACATTTTGACCAGGGCCAAATCTTCCTAAAGCTTCATTGATGCCCTGTAGAAATAATCCTCATCAGGACAACACCATCATGTTGGACTGACAATTAAGGATTATAAATTATGGATTTAAGTGATTACAATACAGTGCAGGAAACATTTTGTATGCGGAACTAAGAAACCCGATTGGATGACAAACTTCTCTTTATGGGTTTGAGGGAGTAACGTCATAAGGACCTGTTCATAGATTCAGCCATCTCACCATTATGTTTACATTCATGAGATACTTTCAAAAATTAGGTTTTTAATATCATCCCAATTATAGAGCTCAAAGAGTTGGCCACCTGGACAAGGACTCTTGTGCATTTATCTTTGATGTCGGATTCCCACTGGTTCAAATAACTACGATGCATGAAATGCAGAAAATGCATTTCCTTGGGTAGACAGACCTAAAAACAGTTTGTATGTATTTGTTCAAACTCCCCAGAATGTCAAGAGCAATGAATTGCCAGATCATTACTAATCTGTAAATCATTTTCATCAAACTGACTTTTTTATATAACAGCACCTCTTATCTATCCTAAGTAAGCCTGGTAAGTCTGTGGGGGTGGAGAAAACACAGTGGTTTTATAATAAAGAAAAGTGTGTTAGGTCTGTTTTGGTGCGTATAGAGGATAGCTTAACTTCTTTTCTTGTACAGTAATATATCCTTTTCTGCATGTATCTGTTGAGTTCATTCACAACTCAATGTATCATATACTTTGTGTACTTTATCAGGCTATATGATGGTTGCTAAGGCCAACTATATTTTGACAAAGGTATTTCAGTGTGGTCTCTTTGCACTTTTTAAATGTGGACCATGCATTCAAAAGCTTAGTGCTGTCATTAGAATTTGTAAGAAAAATAAGAGAAATTAAGTGAAATTGACTTTGCTCAACACTGAAATGATCCTTTAGAGAATTATTGAAATAAACCAATAAGCAGGCTTATTTTATCTTTCCCTAAATGTGCCACGTAAGCTTATCTTTCGCATTTCTGTTCTGTTTGTTAGAACTGTTGCAATCTGCAAATAGATATTACAGCTTTATAGCCTAAATGAAAATAATTGTGATTGATTCTTTCTTTTGCTGCATGTTTTGTTGTAAATCAATCTAATGCAATAGATTCATTTATCTTCTTCTTCTTCATTTTCCTCCTCTAATGTTTGTATTGTTGTTCATATGCAATTCTTGTGCTCATATGAATAGGAGATATGAGTAATGTTCAGACAGAAACGCACTGGAGTCAGAGTGACAAGAACAAACCGTGCCTGCAACGGATCAATAGACAAACCTAGTGTGATTGTTTGCATACTACATGCTAATGTATCCTGTAGATACTATGCCAAAACTGACAAACAAAGCCAATTTGAAGTTTGCATACTAGAGCACCTTCCTGCTGTGGTTTGCACACACTTTCACTTTTACGAACTCTCATAAACATTTCTGAGAAGTGAAGAATTGCATACATACTGTATTGCCTTTGCTGAGGTCGGCGTCATGCCTGTGAGTGGATCAGAAATGGGTCACTGGATCTGACATTATGCCAACAAGGATGGTACTTGGACCCAGCATGCTGGCAGTAGTCTGAAAAAGCTGGTTGACGTTTAACCTTCCCTTAAGGTTAAACACACTTAATGTGCAACCTCAGTTTACAGCCTGAAATTCATCTAAGAGTAGTTTTGAGTCATTTCATATTGTAATCTATAGCAAAGGTGACCAGCAAGGTTCATTATCATTCATTTAGTTTCCTGATCTGTGTCAAGGTCAAAATATGAAATACTGCTTTGATTATAGGTTAAAAGCAATTATTTAGGCCTTGAGCTCATGTGTACATTTTGTACATGCAACAAATTAATCAAACACACAGACACCTCTTCACTCCATGTTACTGGTTTGGGAGGAAGAGCAAACTCAAACGGCTCAGAATGCCACCTACTGCTTTCCATTCATATCGGTAATGAATGCCACCACCCATACACATCCAAATGCCTCTTTCTTTCCATGATTCTGTGATAGATAAAGCTGATGTTTCCAATATACTCTGTTGCGTATGTATTTCATATATGCTCCCTCCATGTCAGCTGACTGAGCCTCTTTCCTTGCTGATACACAGGCAACTCTTTCTTATCTCACTGGAAAATGTGTAGCTTAACTTCCTCCTCTTTTGCTCTGCTTTTATGTTGTTTTTTATTGTAGTTCATCACACACAGAGACACAGAGACAGTCAAATGGTCCAGTGGTACAGTGGCCTTGGCTGGTGCCATGTGAAGACCAGCGTGGTCTAAAGTACAAAAGAGACTGACTCAGTTTACTAAGAGGCAGGTTGACTTTGGCAGGCCACCTCAATCTGATAAGGGACATTTTTTTTTTATAAACGTTCAATATTGGTTTACTCACCCAGATTACAATGAATAGATCAGTCAAAGTTATAAACCCAGAGAACATTTTATATGGAAGAGAAAAAAAGCACAGAAGCACAGCGTCATCACTTTTCCATTTGAGGGTTTTACTTTCTTGAGAAACTTTTACCTCTGAGAAATGACTGGTTGGAACCCGAGTACGTTTCCCTTGAGGCTAGAAAAACGTTGCAGAGGAAGCAAATGTGCACCGCAAGGTGCCTTGTACTGTATCTGGGTCAGGATACAAAACCTTTGCTGGAAACATCACTGATTAACCACAATTATTACACTGTCATCAGACCTAAAGTGATCCTTTAGTCCCAGCTACTACAGGCATTGCATCAGAGTGTCACAAAAGAGCATTTAAAGTCCCTGTTACAAGTGCTAAGTAAGCTATTTTATTTAATGGGTCAGAGGGGTGGGGGTGGTCTGCAAGAGTGAAGGAAAAGGGAAGACAGAGCAGATTTGGACTTGCCACGACAGAATGCAGAGACTATCAGTGAGAATGTTGTAATTTCCCTTCCACCCACCAGTTACCACCAACAGTGTAAATGTTCCCTCTATAATGGCGTGTATGCATGCACAGACTGCTGTCCTTTATCTAGTCCAAACCAGTTTTCTCAGTTCTGAGATTTGGCTCCTCAGCAAGGAGCCAAAAAAAAGAACAAAAGTGCAATTGGGCAGGGATTTAAATGTATTCCCATTATGGAAGGTGTTACCTTAAAGTAACCAGAGCAATAATTGTGTTTCCTTTGGCAGAAGAAAAACACATTGTCTACCTCTGGGTACATTTACTCGATTTAGAAAAATGGACCCTGCGTATAACCTAAAACAGAATGAGTGCAAGACAAGGACAAGATGAGACAATATGTAGCGCACCTACCACTCCTTCCTGCCGTTCCATATTGAGTTGGAGTCTGAGCTCATCCTCCCAAGCTTCCCACACTTTTCCACAGTAAGAGTCACCAGTCAATGGATGATGAGCACATTACATCCATTTATTTGGATTTGCTGTCGTAATGTATATCATGTAAACATTTAAATTGAAAGCAGGACCCGTTTGATATACTTTCACCTGTAAACTCTTTGTGAACTCTGCTTGGAGCCACGCTTTCTGACTGTGAGAATTGATCGACAAATGTCCAGTCCTGTTTATTATCACTGAGACACGTACACTGTTGACTTGCAAGCTTATCCTTTCGCTCAAACAGATGCGTGCTCACCTACACGTAAATACACACATAAAAGCAAATAAAGTCTATATGTAAGCTGTCCCCTGACACACACGCACGCACGCACACGCACGCACGCGCACGCACGCGCACGCACGCACTCACACACATAGACCTACACCTCATACACATGCACAACGGGTAGGTTTCTGCAATTACCCCCTGATAGGCTATTGGAAAGTTTCAAATCAATGCTTCCTCTGAGGTCATATCATGGTTATTAAATGGCCTCTAAGCTGCATCTAGCCTCCATTTTAGCTTCCAATGATGTATGTAACTGCTAAATATTAGGATAGTATAAGGATACTTAATATTACAGTAAGGTTAATTAGATTTGATTAGATTGCAGAGCACTATTTAGCATGCAGATGTGCTATAGATCTGAAGAGGGCTCTTTGTAAAGAAAAATGAAGCCTGAAGGCTAGAAAGAACTGTGTAAAAAATGTGTGCGTGTGTGTGTGTGTGTGTCGATAACAGAAGTGTTTGTAAGGAGGGACTTGATTATTCTCCGTACACATCTTTCAAAATGCAAATGACTTTGAATGATTACAATCAAGCTCTAATTATTATTGTATTCATTTATTCATATCTGAATATATTGTTACCAATTGAAATAGAATGAATTAATCCTGCGTGTCGAGACAATGGGATTAGGCCGTTGTCAAGCTGACATTCTTCCTCTGAGTAACTGGGAAGCTCTCCTTCAGTGTAGTTGGACTAAAAATGTTGTTGTATGTTCTTTTTAATACCCTCAAGGCCCTTCCTGATGTTTTATGTTACACTGGTCAGTTTGACACTGTGTGGAGCTAGGCAGGGAGTCTGCTGTGCAATATATAGAGCTGTCCCACCTATCAGAGTCAGGGAGCTCTTACACAATGGTCTGTACATCTATGTGGGCTGTGCCAATAAGAAGCTCTTTATGTCGATCCCTACACACAGCCTGTGTGTGCAGGGTTAAAGGGGGCTGGAGTCTAAGCCATGGAACACCCAGGGGACACCCTGCACTGGTCAGTCTGTCACAGGGCAAACACTAATTTACACACACATCCACACGTATGGGCATTAAAAACTTTCTCCAGTTAATTTGCACAACTGTCAACCAAAGCACCTGGAGGAAACATAAGCAAACACGGGACAAGCATGCAAACTGTGGATGATGCTGATTGAGTAGCAATAGTAGTAAGGAGTCTAAAGTGTACAAAAGACCAATCGGTGCACAAATTCAATTGAGTCATGCTCTCTTCATGCTGAGTGAGGTTTGCTCTGTGTGTCTGTGACTTCTCATTAGATTGTAACTGCACAGACTAATCTAATCAGGTATGAACAGAAAAGGGAACAGAATAGCCATCATTACAACAGAAGATGTATTTTTTGTTTGCACATATTTTAGTTAGTAGACTGTGCTTGCAAAGTAGTTTTGCATAACGAATATCGAATTTAAAAATAAAATCCACACATATTACACATTATATTCCGGTCTTTATCGATTCTATAATGATTTCTTACCCAATGCTGCCTGTAATACCACTCCTTTCATCCTTCTATGGCTCATTCTGTCTTTTGTTCAACAGCATAGTATAGTATAGTATAGTATAGTATAGTATAGTATAGTATAGTATAGTATAGTACTGTCCCTTTGTCCAATTAAATAGAATGTCATGTATTCCAGTATGAAACATATTTTTATTCCAAAATTACAGTTCTCAAAGGGCTAAATAATTTGCTAATATGCATGTGAGCATGCTGGCATCTGTATCAGTGCAAGTGTGCAGCTGTGTGTATAACGTGCCCGGATGGATGATTACTGTGTTTGTGTTTTTGTCAGCATGCTGGGACAAGATTTACAAGAACACCAACTGAAGCCACAACTCACTGCCAGGAAAATGAGCTTTAAGTGCATTGCGTGCGCACGTGTGTGTGTGTGTGTGCGCACGCATGAATGCAAGCACACATCATTTCCCAGAGACCTGGGAAATGAGCCAAACAATACAAGTGATAAATTATCAGTGTGTGTTCACACTGGAGCCTCTTAAATCTTCATCTTGGATGTAGTTGGTTGCAGCCACAGTGGAAATAATCGACCATATCTGTCGCTATGGTCATTAACGTATCGCCAAATCACTCGGTTTCATTGTCTGCCTGTAACAGAGAAATCACAACATATTGCAGGAACATTTGGTAATGTAAAATATTTTTAACTTCATCAAAAAGAACTGAAGTTTTCCGCAGTGGGATGAACACAGTGCAGTTTTGTTTACAATAGTTATTTGGTTCAAGTTCAGGGAATAAAATTGTGTACATGGCAATTCTGGTGAGGCAACATCCTTTGTTGCAACATAAACAAGATCAGATTTGTATAAAGCAAAAGGGAGAAATGCCTTATTACAACTAACAGTACTTCTCTTCATGCTGTTTCATAAAAAACACAGCTTTATGAAATCTGTGTAACTGCAGCACGACTGACTCCAAGGAACTAGGGTGAAATGTCCTTTTGTAGATAATTTGTCTTCTTCATTTCCATCTGATCTCTATTTGTTCACTTTAGACTGTACAGGTTCATATAGTTGTAATGGTCTCTCTGCATATGTGCTGACATGGCACAACTAGTGTTCATGAATATCTGCTAATTCTCATGCATTATTATTTAAAACATGTGGATCGCTGTATCTGTGTATCTCTGTTTGCCTATCGATCTTGCTTCTGTATCAGACTACACACTGTCTCACATTGATCTTCCTCCTGTTTCTCTTGTGTAAGAATATCATGGCTCATTGTTGACCCCAAGGCGTCCTTAATGTAATCTCACAACCTGATATCTGAATATGGCCAAACCTCTGTTTGAGCACTGCAACCACAAGCAATAATATTGGAAATTAACTAAGCTTAATCATTAGAACTGTGTTGAAGATGCTTAAATTTAAAATACAGGTTTTCACCGCATTTCTGGAGAAGTTGTGTAAAATGTTTTCTTGCTGATGCACTCATGAAAGTGAAGCTCATAAGAAATAACCGAGTAGATGACTGATTAAAAAACACACACTGTTGACATGATCTGGTCAGTTTGTTTGTCATTATATGTGTGTTTACCCTCTGTTTTTTTAATGACAAAAGATGGAGGAAACAGATATGAGGCAACAGAACAATAGTCTGAGGAGACAATCACTGAGTAGACATCACTGATAACTGATAGTCTTGAATACCTAAGTACTGCAAATTGATCAATGACAAATAGTAAACAATGAAATCCAGGCTTGATGTTTGATTAAATATTGACACTAAGCCTTTAATTTGAGATTAAGTCTGGTAGAGTGGAGACGGAAGGAGACTCAATTGATAGATGTACAGAGAGAGAGAGAGAGAGAGAGAGAGAGAGAGAGAGAGAGAGAGAGAGAGGGATTTCAGTTGAAGTCTCTCATCTCATTCGTACATATGTATACAGTATGCTATACTAATAAACTATACTGTAAATGCTATATACTGTATATACACTATATACAGATATATGCTACAGACATATCTTGTATGTACTGTACTGTAACACAAATATAGTCAAAAATTGTCAAAAATGTATCCGGAAATATGCCGTGATATATGATCCTTCATACTTTCAATGGTTGTTTCTAACATATTGCTTCTCCACTGTTCCTCTTTGTTCGTTCGTTCCCTCTTCTGAGATACGGCCGTTTGAGATAATCCGGCAAAATAATGGTAAAACTTCCTCTTTTGCAGTAGTGTCATGTTTTAAGAGGGAAAATGGAAAGATTGAAAGACTCTGATGACCAATGATTGATAGGCATATCAGATTGAGAGACAGAAAGATAGAGAGGTTGGTAAACGTAAAGGTAAATTGACTGAAGGATAAGAAAACTTTGATTTATGTGCTTCATCACCTCACTCACCCCCTCAGCGACTACACTGACACAATAATTGTGAGCTCGAGCCAGGCCTCAGGACAGGGACCGACAGCAGGTCAAGTTAATGTGTCACTGACTCTGGCTTTCATGCTCCATTGTGAAATCCTCATGTGAATACGTGCTGCTCGTGCTGGGAGAAAGGGAGGGTTTATGGTCAAAGGGTCTTATCTCAGGCCTGAACTGCAGGTATATAAGGTGCTGATGGCGAAGACTCGGAGTGGACATGCTGCTTCAGCACTGAGCCTCCAAACCATCTACTCTCTTTCCTCATCTTCCATTTCATCCTCCAACTTCAGCCATGGGAGTTGCCTACAGTGTTGGAGAGTAAGTGAAAGGAATGATTCATACAACTGAGAACATCATCATGTTACATTCTTGCTAAAGCTGGTTTCAAATCACTAGTTTCAATATGTTATGTGAGGCTAAGTTAGGGGTAGTGTGTTGTTTGTGATGTTTATAGTTTGATTTAAAACATTAAATTACAACTCAAGAGTTTTAATCCAGTCTTCAAGTATTTTAGCTGTTAGACGTAATTATGAATGTGCATTTATGTTATTCTGAATGTCCATGTTGACGGAAGTTGGAATATCCTTCAACTCAAATAACCTTTACTACTTAGCCTTCCAGAAAATTGGAATGTCTGGAGGGAGGGGCTTTCTTTGAGATGTGTAGTTTCACCACAAATCATTCTACATTTCTAAGGAAATTTGATTGCGTTCTGTTGTTGAGTCACATAATTTGGCCAGAATCCATCATGATTCATTCCTAAAACATTCCCGCATTGCTCCACTTAACTGCTTCCCATATCCAGGGCATGTCTTGACTGTTTCATGTTGGCATTCATTCAAGGGGAGAATAGGTTGGGCCAACTGTCATTGTGCTGCTTGTTTGTCTGAATTTCCTGTAGTATTGCTGATTAACTTTTCATTTCTACTTTCATACCAATACATTTTGTAATTACCTAATTACTCATTTTGCAACAGTTTTTGAGTAATAGGTACTGTGTACAATTAACAAAATTGTGCGTTTTTGTGATTGCAGGGTTGACCACCTCTACACCTTCTTTGTGCAGTGGTCACCAGACATCTACACCAAAAACAACAAGAAGCACTGCAAACCCCGCTATCTCATCAGGAAGAAACATCAGAACCGTTACCTGGTAGTGGAGAAGGACAAAGTGGCTGTGATCGACAAGCTCCTCAAACACCCTGTCAACCACTCTGCTAAGAATTGGGAGGTAAGGGGAACAATGGTCTCAGCTGCAGGTCAACATTAGGTCAAGCAACTAAGATTCTCAGCCTTTTGAACGTGTATATATTCTGAGAGAAAAAATCATCCTGACCATTCTGGCGTTGGCAGCTATCCCAGGGATTGTGGGAAATCTTGCACACACTCTCTATATATGGACATCCTTCCCCTACAGCATCCACACACCACAGCACTCTAGCGTCAGTCCTGTTTAAGAGAGAAAGGAAACTTGAGAATCAAATGAGTTTACCAATAGGGGTCCACCCCCTTTTGTCTGTCCACTTGCATTTGCACTTGCAAAGCAGCATTAAGGGTGGATGCAGGTCGCTTTTGTTAACAGACATGTGGTACTACAGAGGAAAGAGCATGAGAGAGAAGTCAGAAGCTATGAAGCTGCTGCCAGATGATGTCAAGGTGCTTTATTTTGCCAGTCATTGTGTGGAGCCCTTCGTTCAGGTAGGAAGGAGTATTCTGTCCATTTGTAGACAATGGTACTATAATGCAAGTCATCATTTTCAGAGATAAACGATCTGATTATTATGATGGATATCTTAAATCACAGAATATCTACTCTGGTCAAAAGCAATGTGTATTTTGTCAACCATCCACCAATTTAACCTAGTCATCTTGCAATGAATTTTGTTTTATTTGTAAGGGACTATGTACAAAATAAATCATAAAGGTTACCATTTGGTGAAGATTGAATTTGTATTAGATTATTTCATCTTCACCTACAGTTCCCTTGCCAGTCACATTTAAAACTTCCACTCAGTAACAATAAGCAAGCTAGACAAACAAAACATAATGAAAATTACTTATCACATACATTTATATATCACACACCTTGTCAGCAGCATGAATATGTTAAACAACTTGAAAACATAAAAGCAAGGACATGTGAGTACGAAACAGAATGGAAATAATACAGCAAACTGCATAGGGGCCAGGGGCATATGGGGTCAGTGCACAGGAGGGCAGGTTGGGGTTCGGTGCCTTGCTGAAGGGCACATTGGCAGTGTCACTTCTTGGCAACTCTTTGGCTGCCAGTCCACAGGCGGGGACTTGTACCGGTTGCCCTCCGGTTCCCAAGCTAAGTCCCCTAAGGACTCCACACAGGACTCGAACCGGCTACCCTCTGGTTCCCGAGCCGCCTACATGGGGCGACCAAACCATTTAAAATGTTGTACACTACACAGATTTGACAAAGTAGCCAATAGCAATAGCATGTTTCCATGTGTCGTGAAAATAATGTGTTTAATTGACTGGTTAATTAAAAGAACAATGGACGGAGTTAAGGTATCTTTGTGTTGTTTAGTAAGCATTAAATGAGGTTTAGTTTCTAGATATAAATTCAGTCACATTCAGTCACATCTAACTTATTAATAGCTTTGAACTTATGACCAACTATGTTCCTAAGCAATAACCTACTTTTTCACAATCTGTCAATGTCAACCACAATATCCTGTGAAAGAAATAGGCCAACTACTGTGTGAGTGAAACTGTCATGTGTTTCACATATTGAATCTTTTGCCCCTTTCCAGATCATCACAGTAAATGATGCAAAGCGTCGTTTGAGTCTGTGTAGTTCGGAGGACTCTGAAGTTGAGGAACCTCAGGACCAGGAGGAAGTTGAGGATGTTCCTATTCTGAGCAACCACAGTAAACTGCTGGATGACCACCACCTGGAGAATGTGAGTTATCAGGAAACATGGCAATAGACTGCATGACTTTAGACTGCATTCAACTACATTTATTTGTTCCCTATGGTGATATTGGTTTGATGACCTTATCCTAAATCCTAAATCCTTTATCAACAGCTCTGTGTCAACATGCCAGCAAGGACCCACGGGCACACATGGCAACTGGTCTACAGCACCGCCGTCAATGGGAGCAGTCTAAGGACACTATACAGGAACATGGCTGATCTGGACTGCCCGGTGCTGCTGGTCATCAAAGACATGCAACAAAAGGTTTGCACTTGCACTTCCTCTTCCTGTCCCTCAAAGTCATGCCAAAGACAAGTCCTGATGTCATGATAAATAGTGTATTTGTGCTTAAAATGACTGCATGTCTCCGTCTCTCAGGTGTTTGGAGCCTTTTCGTCTGATCCATTCAGAGTCAGTAAATACTGCTATGGTACAGGAGAAACCTTCCTGTTCAGCTTCAGTCCTGACTTCAAGGTAAGTCGCTCCTCCTGACCTCTGTCTTTCTCTCTGACCACAAAAACATATCTAAGTGTTGTCATTTATTTCTTATTATCTTCATATCTTTTTTTCTCTCACACCTAATGGTCATTCAGGCGTACAAGTGGAGCGGAGAGAACTCTTACTTTGTGAGCGGCCACAGGGAGTCTCTGCAGATTGGTGGAGGAGGGTATGTTCAGTTTTGACTTCTCCACAAAAAGTAGCATTCACACCTGTAAATGCCATAAAACAATCCACTGCAAGGCTATAAAGTAATAAATGTAACTGATTCTCTTCAGATACCAGAGAACGGCAGTTTAATTTATCAAGCACCTTACACATTAACAGCTTTGTAAAGCTTTGACTGTAAAGTGCTTTTTTATTGTTTGTCTGTAGGGGGGGCTTTGGCCTGTGGCTTGATGCTGACCTGTACCATGGCTCCAGCTATTCCTGCCCTACCTTCCACAATGTGCCTTTGTCCACACAGCAAGATTTCATTGTACAAGACCTAGAAGTCTGGACCATACAGAACTGAAGGAGATGAACTGAAAAATAAGAGAAAAAGAGAGTGCAAGTCAAGTCCACTGCCCTGTCAGATGTCACTGACAGGGCTGGCATGTGGTTCAGCCTATGTAAAAAGCAGTACGCATGTACAAAGCTCAGGATAGACCACACACAGTATGCAGCCTGTTGCAGGCCGACCTTAATCAGGCTGGTTTGATCAGTGTTTCCCCCTGTTTCTACTGCCTAGATGAAGTGTCAAGGTGAGCTTCAGGGTCCTGCTGCTGATTTAAACGACCTGCTGTTCAACGCTAACCCGGGGATAAAAACCCAGTAAGAAACTGGCTTCAAACAAAGCTTCAAGACTCCCATGCACGCCCCTTTTTGTGGAGAGCATTATAATAGAAAGTCCATAGCAACACTTTTGGATTTGTATATGCGTGTTTAAAGGATATAGTTTAGGGTGAAACACTGTAAGATCATATAACTCCTAATGGCCTATCTGGACTCTGACTGTTTTGAGTCTTTTATGACACATTTGAGTGTTCTAACCACTCAGGTCTTAAAAATAAAACTTTAAGTTGCACTATAAACAAAGTTATATCTTTGAAGTATTTTGTGGAGGAAGGAATTTTCCGAATGTTGGAGGTAGAGATGCTTTGAATGTGCAACCTTTTTGCAACACTTTGTATTAAATCCTTTTTACAATCTATATTTAAATATTTTTTAAGAAAATGAAACAGAAAAGCAAAAGAATGTATATTATATATATGTCGTTTTGTGGTATTTTTTGTCTTTCATGTCTGTTGGGTTTACATTTATTTATGTCCTAATGTGAGTGAATGCCGACGCTGCCTAATGTATTCTGTGGAACTTGACGAAAACTTTGTGATTCCGGATGTCACAAACTTAAACATATTTGAAAGTCAATAAATGATGACATAAAATGCCCCTGAAGAAGGTCTGTTTAATCAAATTACAGTAACTAGTTGAGTGGTTCACAAAATGCAGTTGTGACCACCAGTGGTACTCGAGGTCCCCTAGGGGGTTGTGACAGAATAACACTGGAATATTGAAAAGTTGACTTTGAAATCTATGGAAATGACATCATTGTGGCAAAATTACAACATGCTTCAGTGAAAATATTTATTATTCTTGTACTGAAGGTCAGCTTCATTTCTAGCATGTTCCTTAGAATTAATACAGTCTGCTTACATTCACATTCATGTTTAAAGAGGGACATTTTATCATCAAATGTCACAATTAATTGTTTGATTGTGGCTCAAACTGCCTATAGACAAGTCTGTACATCCTCATATAGCATAGGGATGTGTTGTTTATTTAATCAATCAATCGATTTAGAATTTTGTCAAGAAAACCTGATCAGACTATGGGAGATAATGGGAGCAATCTCTGCTTTTCATCCACCAAGTTCTCCTGAATGACACTCATAGTAACAAACAGTATTTCATGAAACAGTCATTAAATCTCTTTTTGTGTATTTATGGCCCATATTTTGTTGTGCACATACACTGTGCGATAATGGGGACTCTGAACTGATCTGATCTGAGCTTGGCTGTCCAGAGGAAGTAAACCACATCTACAAACAATGTAATATTGATAATGATGATGAGAAATGTAATCAAAGCTTCTCATTCCCTTAACTGACATCCATTGTTGCTGTTGGTTGTCCCTTGGTTTTTGTCATATATTTGTGCACCCACAAGACATGAATACAGATACAAATCAAATTATGGTCACTTCAACAACTGCTTGCCACCAATAATCTTGATAGATAGATAGATAGATAGATAGATAGATAGATAGATAGATAGATAGATAGATAGATAGATAGATAGATAGATAGATAGATAGATAGATAGATAGATAGATAGATAGATAGATAGATAGATAGATAGATAGAGAAATATGTCCATCTATGTCGCCCTCTGGTGGACAAATGGTCAACAGTATTTCTCTTTTCTTTGAGTTCGACAATTTCTTGGATTGATTGTACTTGTCTGAATTTTAGTTGTCTTTAGCTCTTTGCTGTTCGATAACTTCTTCAGACCATTGTGCAGGTCTGGGTTATATTGACAGTCCGGCGTTGAACAATGGCAGGAGTCGAAGGGACACAACCCGCCCAGGTCGATATCTCGAAATCAAACGCTGTTCGTGATGGAGGATTTGACAAGAAATGTATCTTCTGCAAGATTGTAAACAAGGAATTGGACACAGAGCTTCTTCACTGTGTGAGGATATTGGACATGTTTGATAACACTGCCTGTTTACAGATACCAAGCTAACGTTAGCCTGCTGCTAGTACTGACAACCCATGTAGATAGTAGCAGGAGCGAGTGCTAAATATAGAAATATGACGACGTAACAACAGCATCATTGTCACAGCACTAATACATGTAACTAAGAAGATATTCAATTAACTGGCGACGTGTTTGATCGTTCACAGGATGAGGAGCTCTCATGTTTCAGAGACATCAAGCCTGGAGCTCCTCACCATTACCTGGTTGTCCCAACAAACCATGTTGGAAACTGTAAATCTCTTACGAAAGCACAGGTGCCTTTGGGTAAGACTCATTCAACACTACTTCTTACTGAAATGTGTGTAACAGAGCTTACTATGGTTAAAGACACATATTACTGTATAAGGAAACAAACCCCTCCTTTGTCCTTTTAAGCAGCGCCAGGCAAAACTTATAATAATAATAATCACAAGGCAAGAATTAAGTTATGGTATTGCACAAAAACTATTGTTTTCCAATACCAGCCTTGTATGTAGACTACTGTATGTGTCTACATTCAAAATTTGTAATTTTACACAATTTGGTAATATGCACTGTGTTTGAGAAGATGATAAGAAGTTGCTAATAAAACAAACCATACTATAGTGACTATGCAAAGCCTGAAAAAGAAATGTATTGTTTGCTATTTGTAATATACAAATACTGTGTTTTTATATGTATCTTTATTTTTTCTCGTAAATAGCTTAATATGGTGAAAGGGATTGTGTGTTTTGTTGTTTGTAATTCCCAGTGGAAAGGATGGTTGAGATGGGGAAAGAGATCCTTCAGAAAAACAATGTGACAGATTTCAGTGATGTCAGGTGAGTCATTTTACTTCACTGTGCATTGTTCATTTAACTAGCAACACTAAGCGTCATCAGAGAGGAACTAATAAACAGATTAATTTAATGTATACAGAATTAGAACAATGTTATAGATGATCTATTCTTAAGCATTTGTAAATAATCTGATCATTTAAATGGGTTCTGTATTTGCTGCTGAGAGAGACAGAGAAAGACAGAGTTCTATACGTTTTAAGCTCACATTTGGAGTCTCTCTACTGTGTCCAGAGTTTTTTTAAATGCCCGGTATTGTTTTCTCCTAAGTGGAACAGTAACGAGAGTTTTCCTCACCTGCAGGTTTGGTTTCCACTGGCCTCCATTCTGTTCTGTCACACACCTGCACCTCCATGTCCTAGCACCAGCCAGTCAACTCAGCTTCATGTCCCGTCTCTTCTACAGACTCAACTCCTACTGGTTCATCACAGTACGCACATAATAGTTTGGACAAAATTCTATTGTACATCATTTTCGAATGTGTACACATTCTTATTGTACTGTTATTGTTTGTCCAATTCATCTTCTGTCTCTGTGTTTTGTAGGCAGAGCAGTTGATTGAGCTTCTCAACGCTAAAGGAGAGACTAACTGATCCTTTGGTTTGGATCTAATTGTTAGAGGTCCTGACTTCCACAAGGAGACTCCAACAACCGTGATCCCGTGTCCTTTCACAGGCCATGTTGGATCTGCTGTCTGTCTGGACACAGCTACTGTACCAGCAGTGTGTGAAACTGGTGACACAGTTATGATGAACTTCTGTCAAAGCTGTTGAGCCTAATTGTTTGTTTTTACTGGAACTGGAAACGTAAATTATATCCTACGACGATAATGTTGATGATAATGTGAGCCTACAGAACAACTGAATTAAATCTTACTAAATTAGCCCTAATGAACAGAATTTATGTATGGACCAAAGTGTTTACAGTATGAGGGCTTATGATTTTACAATCCTGTCATTTCAGAGCCATCGTGTCTTTCATAGTCTACTTTGACAGGCAGGACATGGGAGAAGAAAATTAATTAGATTTAGGTTGACTGTAGTGATAATCACAATAACTATTCCAGTTATGAAGAATTACCTGTATTGATGGATGTTTTGTAGCTATGCTGACACACAAACAGTATCCTCTTCATACTTTATTTATTCTTTAACACTGAAAGTAATTTATGGTTAATGATCTCTACATGCAATAGAATAGCATGGTAATTAATACGTATGTGCTCATTTGATGACATTTAAGGTAATGAAGTATGTGAAAGATGAGCCTTTGAAGTGATGTCAAATCCTGATTGCTGCATGCATTTAAATAATGCTGATTGCTGTATATTAATGAGCTGTAAAATAGGGAAAATCTAAAAACAATTAATATATAATAAAACAATTATTTGCTGCTTCTCTGCATGTTGCTATTATAGATCAGTTGATTCATATTCATTTCCACGCTTAAAATATTCCATAAAACCATCAAAAATCATTTCTCATTGATCAGTTCTGCTATATGTTAAATATATGTTTAGAATATTTAACTGCTATAGGTATATGTTTAATATTAACATTATCCGCTCAGGGAGGAAACAGTTCCTTTACCCTTGAGTTCATTTTAAAGATTAGCAGCACATATTGCAGTTAGCTTGACATCAAAAATATTAATTTGGGTATTGCAGTATTGCAGGGCCTAAGTTCTATTATGACTTAAATATATCTTTGAATAGAAGTGCAAAGTGTGTCACATCTGCTAGAAAGCTGTTGATGTATGCTGATGTGATGGGCACTTCCTAATTCATGGCCTCCTAGCTTGCTGCTATCACTAAACGTTACCAATCTTATTATTTTATGTTAAGCTACAGAAGTTCTTAATTGTCAATATACCAATATCAAGATTGAAATTGTCACCAGGCATAGTACGACTGGTCATGGTCAACGCCCTTTAGTGTTCAAACAGATCAGTGCATTGTGTCTTTAGTAGGTGGGAGTAAACACTCCGGATGGGACTTTATGGAAACTATTCCCAGACATACAACCAGCCTGTTGTTTTGAGTAGTGGAGTAGTTTAGAGTGGTGGCACTTTCAGAATCTGGGGGGAAATCTGGTCAACACATCAACCAAGAAACAGGACCAGAGTAAGACCATAGAGAAGGACGTCACCACAAACCCCTTCACTGTAGAAGTGCACAACCAGGACCACATGATCACATGATCATCGTCATGAAATGAAGGAGCATACCAATGTGTTTTTGTAATTATTATTATTTAGTTAACAGATATCTTTACAAACCCTGTCATATGCACACCCTCTGGATATGCTGGTTACATAGTGACATAATTGCCATTTGATCCCCATTCTGTTCTCACATCGGTGTGCTATATCGAACTATGACCTTTACATGCTGTACTCCAATAACAATACACTTTAACACTGAATCTGAAACAGTACTATCTCTTAGCATTGTGCGGATACACTCTCTTTATGTCACATCCCTATTGTTGGCCATGGGGCAAAAAACAGTTCAAGAATTTAGATTTGAATTCAGCTCCCACAGAAGAATTATGCAACACTGCTTGGTTGATTTGAACCAAAAAAAAAGTGTAAACACTGTCATCTTTTTAATGCCTAACCTGACCTTGTGTAAAGAATATCATCAAAGTGTACAACCAATGACCAACCACAATTAAAGCATTACGACATAAATATATTTCAGACCTCAGGTGAAAAGAGTTATAACGTATGATAGCAAAGGATTCTGGGTTTTCTCTGCTGCAAGTTCCATAAGACTTCAGATGTAAACAAATCTTTTGAAATAAGAGATACATGGAAATGTTATACATATTCACATCTTAAATGATCATGCTGTGCGTGTATTAAAGCCTTGGCTTTCGCGTTTTTATCATTCAAAACCACATTTTCTAGAAATCTTTCAATGTCACCCTTGGGTTGTTTGAGGCTATACACCTTTGGGTGCTATGGGGGAGGCTCCGGGAAAATGAAATACGCCTGGGAGAGGCAATATATTACTGTGGGTTGCCGGTAAAGCATGTCTATTAATCGTTATTCTTGCGTTGTTCCTTACCAGTCTTAAATATATGACGTTCAAATGAGGAGGAAACTAAGTCAGACAGACAAACGTCTCAATAAAAAGTATTTGCAGTAGCGTTCAAATGAAAACTCAGATTCCTCAAATAACCGAGAAAAAAATCCGACAGCACCTGAAGGCAACAGAAACTGGCTCACTTCCTCTCAGAATCGCGCAGTGAGCAGCCATTTTACTTTGGACCTGCAGCGGTTGATAGGAGATTGGAAACGGTGAGGATACGTGAAAGAAGATGCTTATATGACCTCCAACCAAATTCACATTTTCATTGAAATATATAATTGAACGGAGCAGAATGTTAAGGTTTTTTTTTTTTACCCGTTAAGATGTGATTCTTCAGTCTTAGCTCAGCTCATGTTAGCTCATGTTAGCTTGGGTGAGCTCCCTTAGCTCGCGATCAAGAGCAGCAAGAGATTTGGGGATTTTACGGGCCCTGTATTGAACACACTGAAAAATGTGATGGATGCTGTTTATCTGTCATATTACGATATAACCTCCTACTACATCTGCACTCATTACTGCGAATTCATAGGAAATCTGCATCTAGCCGCTAGGCAACACAAGACAGTGTTTCTGCTCGTGCTAGCGCTATGCTATCCTCCCATTCGCCATTATGAGGCTCAAGTGTCAAAACATAGAAACTGTATAGCTCACTGCATGTCAGAAATGAAAAACGCAGAGGTTGCAAAACCAATTTTAAGTCCAGCTGGCATGTATATTTCAGGCCTGAATCCAGAGCGGAGTGATGTGGGACCAGGGAGGACAGCCCTGGCCGCAGTGGCCTTTGAGCCAGCAGCAATGGATGCAGTCCTTTCAGCACCAGCAAGATCCAGGTCAGTCAAAGAAATCATAATCATTATCATCATCACTGGCTTTTACCGACTATTCCCACTAAGACTGTTAGTTCTTAACATCAGGAGCACAACAAAGCTCCATAAGGCAACATCTGGGGAGATATAGAGTTGATCTGGATGCTATTGTTTCTAGATGTTAATGTATTTTCTTTTGAATGGATTTGCAATTGTGTTCTTCTAACTCAATATGCTTGACTGATGAATGTTATTACTTTGTACGGACCAGTACATTTTCTCTTCTTTGACAATATAGAGATAGTAGAGGTTTTTGGTATGTACTGAGTGAATCAACTCTCAATTCGTTGTTTCTGGCTTTGTTTAGGTCAAGTAGACTGGGCTGCGCTGGCACAGGCATGGATTGCTCAAAAGGAGTCAACAGGACCAGAACAACAAAACCTTCCGCCCAATGGACAGGAGATCCCAGGGCTGGAACCTCTCCCACAGAACAACCATGGTTCTTTCCAGAGTGACCCATCGTTTGGCAGAATGTGGCAACCAGGTAAGCAGCCATTACACAATTGGCAGTTTTACCCCTTTTGTTTCAAGGTTTTTGACACCACTGAACATTTAACTGGTTAGAATTGAAATGAATTTCATTCACAAAAATATATGTGAATAATATATGAGAATTAGCGTTCCAATGAGAAGAGATCATGACAAGTGTACAATAGACCAAATCCTCCTTCCTACGCAGCCAAAATCTAGAGAATGCCATTGCTGCAATTTTTGCATTATGTGACTTCATTGGTTCTTCACAAAATGCAGACAAATAAGTGACTTACTGTTATGATTAGCTTACTTAGGTGGTTGATCATGATTTCAATGACAAAATGACGCAGTTTAAAGGTTAATTCTGGCAACATTTCCTTTTATGCTTAAATCTTGCTATTATATTGTGGTGTTTTTGTTACCTTTTTAAATATATATATATATGTTCTGAATAGAATGGGGAATGCATGGACAGCCCCCTCCTCCTCCACCTCCTCCACCCCCTGACCAGGCCTGGATCCCTCCCGGGTCAGGCCCGATGGATGTGGTAAACCCCAGCGAGGACAGCAACAGCCAGGACAGCTTGGAATTCAACTCTGAAGCCCACCACGGGGTTTACCCCCAGAACAGCCATGGGTATGGGGCACAGCCCGACAACTACGCCATGGCCCCCATGGCCATGAACCAGTTTGATTATCAGGTATGCAGATGCCACAGTAGGAACTGTTGAACCGTTTGGGTTTTAGTGTGCCAACCAAGTATCACACGGAGCAGTCTGATGAAACTGTGCCGGATCCCAGCATCTAGGTGTTTCAGTCTTTGCTTTCTTGATGCGCTGCAGAGGAAAGTGTTTGCTTGTTGAGGATCCAGCATGGTTTGGTATTCTTTTTGATTTTTGTTTGTTTTTTTATTTTCATATTTTAATGAAACCATACTACTGACCTTACAGCCCTGTCAGGGAGGACCATAGTCTGGGAAAAGGCATCAACAGTGCCGCATGTCAATCCCCTTTTTCTGCAACTTCTGTGTTTTGATGGAGCTTTAACTTCCTGTCTGTGCTGTCTCTCTCCAGCATGGAGCTGCTTCATCCTACGGCCCCACGCCCACAGGCTTCCCCTCCCCGTACTGGCAGGGCCCTCCTCAGAGCCGGCGAGATAACAGGCCTCCAGGGTTCAGAGAGCGGCCCCGGTCCCCTATCCAGCCCCCTGTTAAACCGGAAGCCCCAGCAGCACTAGGTGAGCCTGTTCCCACTTAACCACCATCGTGTTAAGATATTGAGATGACTCCGTTGTACTGTTTATTTATTACACATCTGGAAAGGTGATGCCTTGTGAATCGCTGTCCTTCCATGAAGATGTCCGAGTAATTGTAATGAATTAATTATGTGAAACTAACCAGAGTTAATAGACCTTAACAAGACGACAGTAACTCATTCTGACCTTTGATTTCTCCTGCAGATGCTGTGAAAAGGCGCACGCTACCTGCATGGATCCGAGAAGGCCTTGAAAAAATGGACAGAGAGAAGCAGAAGAAGCTGGAACGAGAACGAATGGAGAAGGAGCGCGCTGAAATGGCCAAAGACAATGGCAAAAGTCACGAGGTGGACGAGGAAGGTGACGGGCCACGTGTACCACGCAAGAGCAAATTTGTAAGCAAGCAATGTCTTTCCTTGACTATTATTGATATAGTTTCTTTTTGGAAAATCAGTTTGTCAATGGTGAAAGGACATCTGGGGTCCTGAAGCGTTTCCCCTGGAACATCCATCAGGGCGGCAGCAACAGGTGCTGTTCTGTTTATGTGGACTGAAACACAGCCTATGCCTTTTTGTTTTGACATCAGGACAGTGATGATGAGGGAAATGAAGATAATGATGATGATGACAAGCCCTCCATGGGGAAGGAATATTCTGGCAAGAGCCCATCGCCTGCTGCAGAGGATAGTGAACCTGAAATGACTGAAGAGGAAAGGGAATTCCAGCTGGTCAGTTTGACCTTTGAAAGACCTTGATCTCAATCATTTCAAAATATTTCAGTGTTGTGATTCTATTTAAGGGAATTTAAGTTGGTTAGTTTTTTCATTTTTATTCCTCTTTTTGTAGATGATCATCACGAAAACCCTGCTGACTGAAATCCTTCTGGAAGTTACCAATGAAGAGATCCTCCACGTGGCCAAAGAGGCTCATCGAAAAGCCACTCGAGGTCTGATCTTGTCTTCAGTTTATGCTTCATCTGTGCCTGTCACCAAGACACAAGGCTTAACTCTGAATCCATTTCTATATTTGATAAACTCTCATAAATTAGACTCAGCTATGCCCCTTTTTAAAAGGGGTTGATTAGAGTGGTAAACTTTGGGCTTAAGTGTTAACATGGTATGTATTTGCAACCATTCTCTGCTAATGCATCAGAAGGAGAAAGGGCAAAGTAATTGCTTTTCACAAACGGTGCTTGAAACTTGTTTTTCTGGCACATGGCAATGAAGAGTCTGCTGACGGACTGTAAGTCTGAAAACTATCTCGCCATTCCCCCGGTCAGCTCCCACTTACAAAGACACCTCCATATTGCAGTAACAGAGTGCATTAGTACAGATTGGTTCTTCCCCTCCTGTCCGACTGTTTGACTTGAGACTGTGTGCCAGATGTTTGTTTGTTAACCCTCTCTCTTTTCTCCTTTTTTTGTTCTCTTCTTACCAATGACAGCTCTTGTGAATAGTGCTTTATCTGTGACCTCCCTCTCTAGCGACTCTTGCCTTTGAGAAAATGGTGGCTGTATGTGTTTTAACATGTTGTTCCTGTTGTTGATGTGAATCAAAGCTCCTGCAAAACAGCTGGCACAGTCAAGTGCACTGGCTTCTCTGACCGGTCTCAGTGAGTATCCCTTTTTCTGTCACCGTGGGGAGGGAAGGAATATGGGGAGGGGGAGTCAGTAAGAGTGTGGGTAAAGTCTGCACACCCATGACTACTTTCACTTCATTCTTAGACTGATTGAGACAAAGTGGACAAGACCCTTTTTAGCATAGATAGAAGCATGCCCCCAAATGAAAGAGTTTATGTATTTATCCTTAAGACATTTATCAGTTTGAAGTAGGAAGTTACAGCAGTTTCAGAGGGAACTTGGGTAGGAACTCTAGGCTTTCCGAAGTGGAAGCTGAATGTGAGAATGGATCTTAGTTCCTCCCTAATGCACTGTGCTCAACAACCTGGGGGCTCTGTTGCAGGCGGGCTTGGTGACTATGGTTCAGATGAGAGCGAGGATGACCGCAGCAACCGAGGGTCTGATTCCTCTGACACCGATGAGGAGGAGCTGCGCCACCGCATCCGTGAGAAGCAGGATGCCTTCCGCCGCAAAGAGCGAGAAATGCAGCAGCTACAAGAAAAACAAGCACAAGAGGCTGTGCTCACACGCGGTAAGACTCTTTACTACATAGTAACACAGGGTGGGACCTTGAAATGCAACTGAACATGCAAATTGAAACTGATTGATTGTGCAACTCTTGATGTTTCCAACCTAAGTCTTTGTTTGTTTCCACAGAAGAGATGACGAAGGAGAAGTTGAGCAGAGAAAGGGGGGATTATGATGAGGGCCAATCAGTGAATTCACATAAGGAAAGTAAACAGGAAATAAAGGAGAGGGAGGCGGAGCCCTTGGTAGAAAGGCGTAGGTCCCGTAGCGAAAAAGAGAGCAGTGTGGGCAGGCACCCTGGCAGAGCGAAGGAGCGATCAGGGCGAGGCGACAGCGATTCCCCACGCAATGGTCACAGCAGCAGCTCCCGCTCCTCCTCCAGCCGTAGCAGCAGCCGCTCTTCCTCCTCCTTCTCTTCTTCCACAGCATCTTCCCGCAGCTCCTCTCGTTCCTCCTCCCCGCGAAGGAAGAGAAGGCGCAGTCGCTCTTCTTCCCACAAGGCTCGCAGGCGTAGCCGCAGTCACAGCTCCCACCGGCACCGCAGTGATCGTAGTGAGAAGGGCAGGGACAGGAGGAGGAGTGCAGAGCAGTCTGGCCACCACAAGAACAACCGCAGCAGCTCCAGAGACCATAGGAGCCGCAGGAGTAGGTCCAGGTCAAGAGAGCGAGACAGGGACAGAGGGAGGGCCAGAGACAGCCGCAGTCGCAGCAGAGACAGGGACAGGGAGAAGGAGAAAGACAAGGATAAAGACAGGAAAAGGAGCAGGGAGCGAAGGGACAGCAGTCACGGCCGTAGCAGCAGACACAAGCAGAAAGCCTCCAGCAAAGAGAGAGAGAAGAGGAAAGAAAGGAGCCGAAGCCACGATAAAGACAAGAAAAAGAAGGACAAGGAAAGGGAGAAAGAGCCAGACAAAAAGAAAGAAAAGGTAAAGGCCAAAGAGAAAGAAAAGGAGAAGGAAAAAGAGAAAGAGAAAAGCAGCTCTGTAGTTAAAGAAGAGAACGGCAAATCAAAGAAGAGGAAAGACAGTGAGTCGTGCGCGGACTCGCAGAGCGACAGGTACTCCCGGCAGGATAGCAAAGGCAGCAAAAAGGGCTCCGCCAAAGCTAGCAAGAGACACTCCGACTCTGACTCCAGTAGGTCCCCCTCCCCCGAGGTTAGCAAGGAAAAGAAATCTAAGAAATCAAAACGTAGTCGTTCAAGATCGACGGAAAAATCTCACAAGTCTGGTAAGAAGGCAAGCCGCAAACACAAGTCTAAGTCACGATCAAGGTAGTATTCGTTTTTTTCCTCTTTATCTTTTCCTATTGTATGTTCTCAGTGTTTGTCTCATTGTGATTGCCCAGGAGTCCTTTTGTAACCAATACTTTGAGTAACCCAAGGCTAATTACAGGAAAACGATTGACTTGATAGACGTAATCAGTGTGTGACTGCATTTGATAGGTTTTCCCAAATTGAAGCACGTTAAGTCAAGGTCCCATGCAATAAACAGTTCCATAATGTTGTCATATTGCCCCTCTGCTCCAGCTTTAGTCATTGCTTTGTGGATGATATGTGCAGTATTTCATTCTCTACACATGTTGGAGGGGGGGTTTTGTGTGTGTGTGTGTGTGCGCGCGCGTGTGCATGCCTTGCTTTGTGGTCTCTGTTGTTTTTAAGTGCACGATTAACGTTTCCCCTCATGCCTGTGTTTCAGGTCAGCTTCACCGTCCCGTCGTAGCAGGCGCTGAGGAGCACAGTTTACGGCCCAATCTGTGCACTTTAACGTTTTAAATTCCATGAGTTGAAGAGGCTTGTCTCATTATAGAGGCAGTGGTGTAGGTGAACCCCCTCCCCCCCCTCCCCCCAACCAATCTATTTCATCTTTGTAAATATTGTTATTTTTAAAGTGTGACTGTGAAGAACAAGACATTAACGAATGGTAGGAGTTTACACTTGTGCCAGTATGCAATGCTTGAACCTTGGTGGACACTAAAATCACAAGTTGTATCGTTTTAAACCATGACAGGATTAACTTTTTTTTCCCGTATATTGTAAGTTGTCCAATAAAACTGTTTGCCCCTTGTCTTGTCACTTGTCTGTTTTGTTATTTTTTCTATCTTAATGCCCACTGTATAAACCTTTTCATCTAACATGTAAACAGTGTTTGATCTGCTCAATAAATTAGAATCTGGTCGTCTTCGTCATGTTGTGTGGCCTGCTGAACCAGACGGAGAGGAGATGGAAAGGCTCGTGATTTCAGTTCATTAGCTGATTAAGAGTGTGACACCGTGAGCAAATAATATTGAACTTTTTCACTATATTCAAACTTTATAGATACTAAGAGATACTAAGATGCATGCAGGTCCTTAGGAACAAGATGGCAAACGCCCCTACTCTTGTTTGTTCTTTTTTTACTTGAGATGTTTCACTGTGTGTAACAAATCTTTAAAATACAAGAGTTACACCTTTTGAATTGAAGCACTGATTCAAAGAAATGAACTTTTCCAGGATATTCTAATTTATTGAGCTGCACCTGTATTTCTCATGTACCATTAGTGACGGCCTAACATTTCCTATAATCATACCATACGGAGGTATGTACTCATGATATATTCAGCTGGCAACACATCCACATAAATGGAGTAATTAGCAGCTTCTACGTGATTATGTAACTTTTTAGGTCTGGTCACAGCGTTTTAATTTCAGGGCAGCACGTGCAGAAAGTAGTGTATAATCTATTTACATCACAGAGCAGGAATAAACACGCATGTACCACACATTTGTAAGCTGCTGTTGATTACAGTCGAATTAAGTAACAACAAAAACAACAGTCAGTCCACCATGAACTGGATCACGACTCACGACAACCTTAATTGAATGTCGTCACTAAATGTTGCTAATTACCTCACTGCATCCAAGCTGTGGTTTTGTCAAGCGTCAGGTAGGAACTAAAGGCAGCCTGCTGTCTGTTTCTACCCGAACAGGTCAGACCGGCGCAATCAGTCAAACCGCTTGTCGCATGTAAATATTGTCACAGAACGGTGTGACACACAAAATGTATTCGGGTAAAATTGGACACCTCATGTTGGGGATTTGTAGCCGTAAAACGACCGGCGTGTGCGGCGTGGCCCAGAACCTTGCGGGCCGGAGCGGATTGAGCTGGACTGCGGTGTGTAAACAGCGGACACTGTGGCAACGGAAGAGCGCCTGTCCGGAGCTCCAGCAGCAACATGTCCCGACCTACCTGACCAGGTACCACGGCAACCGGACTGTGGGATTTGACTAAACATTTAGTTTATCTAAAAGCAACTTTCCTGCTCGTGTACCTGTAATCGTTTTGGATACAGGTGTACAAGGGCTAATCTCTCATAAGTAGATGGTTGTCAGTGGAATCTAACGGGACTTTCATAATCATCACTGAAATGACAATAAAGTTGAACCTAAAATTTACGAAGGTTTCTCGGGCCATCTTTCTTCTCATGTTGGAGATCTAGCTACGTCTACTCAGCTGTGACGTTGTAACAATTAGTAACATCTTATTCGTCGATCACTTATTGTCTGAAATGGAATATTTCACGACAATTCACGCTAAAAAACAGGGATATTGCAGATTGACCATTGTGACTACAGTCCTTTCCCCGAGCATGTTGGCCATTGATCAGATTCAGTTACTTCTAATAGTGGAGTTAATGCACTCAATCATACACCCCCTAATAGGCAAAAAACATCAGCCCCGATGAAAACGTTCACTCTGCTGGCTCTCTTTCCCCTGTTGAAGGCTGTGTAGAGCTGCATGGCCCTGAGCGAACACACGCTGAGGAAGGGACATGCCAACTTGCTCATTCACTTGACCTTTGTTAAAGGTTACGGCCTGACAGGGAACTGCTGCCTGTCAAAGCTGAAGCAAAGCTAATCATTGTTGTCTTAGTGACGGTCGTTGAAGGTGATTGTAGGAATAGAACCATGGTAGATTTAGTAAACATTGTCTCATGTTGGTTGATGACATAAAAACAGCAACAAACAGTGTAGTGTGTTTGCTGCATCTATATTCTGTGTTTAGGTGTGTGTCTCATCTCTGTCGGTTCTTTATTTCAGTGCTCGGTCGGCCTCCAACACCACAGTGGACCCCAATGAGTTGAAGAGGTTCCAGTCACTGGCAAACAAGTGGTGGGATGAACAGGGTGAATTTGGAGCTCTTCATGCCATGAATGACCTGAGGGTGCCTTTTATCCGGTGTGTTTGGTTTGAAGTATCCCTTTCCATTATTTATGATTTAAATGTTTCTCTGCTTCCATGACATCTCACCTGAGACATCCATCTCATTTCACTCAGTTATCATTCTCTACTATTGATGACTATTGATAAATCTAGCTCCTGATTTTGATACACAATCTGCTTCCTTCACGATCAATAAGTAGTGCATAATTTACAATCAGTATCAGAAATAGTTTATCAAGCCTCAGGGGGACATTGAGGATGGTGACAGTGTGCCAACAGTATGCGCCTGTACCTTGAAGTGGGACACACACCGCTTGGAATATTGTTTTTGAAGTGGCTCAAGCTTAAAACTGGCAGTAACATTGAATGAATGTTGGCTAAAACTGCTCCAATCTGTACGTGTTGTGGCTTCTTAAAAGTCTTATGTACAGCATCATGGGTTGAGTCTGTGAGGCCCCCAGCAGAGCTTTAATGAGGGCTGACGCGTAATCAGTGCTTGGTCTGTTCCGCACCTGTCATGCCTCAGGCGGGCAGACATCACATAAGGGGGGAGAGGGGGAGGCAGGATGGGAGGCAGGAGTGAGGTGGGGTGAATTTGGTGGCTGTAATCTAGCCAGAGGAGAATTTGTTGTTGTTGGCTGGTTTACAGTTTTACTCAGGGCAACATGGTGTGTGTGTTTGACGGGGGGAGGTGACAGCAGTTAAGATTCTCCACCTCATATAGCCGTAGTAGAAGATCAAGGATGTACATGTCTGCTCAAACAATGTATTTCTCCTGAGCCTGCAGGTTGGGGAAGGGGGACGTACTTAATGAGACATTTGACCTTCTGTTCATTTACCCGTGCAGGGATAATCTGCTGAACGCACACAGGAGGAGCCGCCAGGTCGGGAAGCCACTCGCAGGACTCAGAATACTGGATGTGGGCTGTGGTGGCGGCTTGCTCTCTGAGGTGTGTGTGTGGGTGTGGCAGGGGATGGTTAATTTACATTTTACCTTAATGTTACAGGGATTACGTCTTCTCACACTCTTACACCAGTAGATTGTTGCTTTGAGATATTAAAAGACATTACTGACCACAGACGATGCCATTACTGACAGTAACCAGAAGAGGGCGATGAAGGCGTAAGTTTTCCCAGTGGAAGGTTGTGAGATGAGTGAAAGGCTCTCTGGAATGGGAAGTGAGCAGAGCCACCATGAGCCTGGAAGCAGCATGATAAATGGGAAATGAGGTTTTAGTTCAGAAACAGCAACACTAACAAAACTCCCAATGGTTACATGATGCACCTCAGTGTCTTCACCTCCACCTTTCCCCTCTTCTCATCCCCTATCAGCCCCTAGGACGGCTCGGAGCTGATGTTTTGGGTATAGATCCTGTAACCGACAGCATCAGCACAGCTCGGCTGCATTTGTCCCACGATCCAGACCTCTGTGAGCGTGTCTGCTACCGGGACTGCACCCTGGAGGAGCTCTCGGAGGAGGCGGAGGCGGAGCAGAGTGCAGGTGGGTTCGATGCCATCGTGGCGTCCGAGGTGGTGGAGCATTTGCTCAACCTTGAGACGTTTGCCTTCTCCTGCAGCCAGGTGCTAAAGGTGGGTCCTGTGGGAGTGTGTGTGCCTTTTGTTGTTCAGATATTTGAGATTTTTCCAAAATGATAATGTGTCGTGGGTTAGCGGGAGCAAAGAAGGAAGGGAGTTGTAGTTTGAACCCTTCAAAATGTCCGAATCTGGATTTGTGTGCAACATGTAAAGGTTTTTCTTCCATCTACTTATCCAGACTTGTCTCTTTTCTCTGCACAGCCAGGAGGCTCACTCTTCATCACGACCATTAATAAAACAAACCTGTCATACGCACTGGCAATTGTTGTAGCCGAGCAGCTGCTGCGCATCGTTCCCACTGGGACACACGACTGGGAGAAGTTTGTCAGCCCCGTGGAGCTGGAGAGCCTCTTGGAGTCCTGTAAGTCCTCCACGTTTCCACAGCAGAAAAATGGGCACACAGAGCATGAAAGTGGGTTCAAGTGTTTACAGCATTGTGCAGTGTTGCATCTCAACATTTCATTGTCTTCTCTTACAGAAACATGACTATTTCCTAATTGACAGTTGTGCTCAACTATTGTTATTCCAACAAAATTATAATTGAAGCGATACTTAGATACCAACTTCACTGATTTTCAGGTGAATATACTTGCAATGGTGCCAAAATAAATTTTATACATTTTACGAGGTGCACAGTTCTATTTGGCAAACCACAAGATATGTTTAGTTTTCATTGTGACATGCATAAGTTAATCTTTGAGCTGTACAGATAATGGTAAAGGGCTCAATAGAGGTTGACGCAAAGGCTGAATATCTGCAGAATGCCGTAACTTACAAAACAAAATGTCAGCGACCTGGTTCAGCTGCAAATTACCTACAAACAAAGGAATCAGCATATTTTATAAAATTGCTGAAGTAATTGTCTGAGTAATCACCCGCTCAGTAGTTTAGTGCTGAATTTACAAGATTTCAACACATGTTTGATTAAATAAATGAACCGTCTTCTGCCTTTGTCCTCTGTCAGATGGTTTCTCTGTGCAGTCTGTCCAAGGGACGCTGTACAACCCACTGTCAGGAAGCTGGAGCTGGACTGACAGCACTTCCATCACCTACGCCCTCCACGCTGTCAAACAGAGGGAGGAGCCACTGCTGGACCTGGGCGGGGACAGCGGCCCCCAACCAGACCACCGAGCCCACAGCGCAGCGACGCACAACTGAATGGGCAGCAAGTCAAACATGACAACAAAAAAGGTTCAGGTGGGTGAACTCCCGACCCAAAGAATGAAGTCAAGAAGAATCATTTCCTGTTTGATGGTCTCTATGCAAGAGGGAGTATGAGTGTGATAGAAATCAAAGATCCATGTATTTGCTAAGTTATACTGAGATAGATGAGGTCGGATGATATTATTGATTTAAATCAAGTCTTTACTGAGGGCACGAAACTGTCACAAGCTGTTTCAGAGCTCTGGAGTGTTTTGCTAAAGTGCACAAACTGGCTGAATATGTCTTCGGTATTGGTGTGCTTGATCTTAATCACACAACTTCACAGATTTGCCTGTTCTGAGTAAAGGAATGCACAGTTTATCTAAATATGTTTTGTGTTCTACGATATTGTACAGCTTTTCTTTGGCTGAATAAATAAATTGATACAGTTGTGGAAAGCAAGACACGGATGATTGAACTTAATATCATTATGGCTCTAAACATCATTATTGTGTTTTGTGGTCGCATACTACACAAAGATACTACACACGAGAGAAAAGAACACAAGCTGCTCCAACTCTAATATGTGTGCTCCTGTGGAAGCATTATGTGGTACAAATTAAGCCTGTAGGAGATATTAAGTCACGCTTGCACGATGTTCTTAGACGGACCAATATGAGCGGGGCCGATATTATGCTGTGGTGCATGCAGAGGGTATCACAATAGAACATATTTATGTAGATATACACATTTTAGCAGTAATAGTCAAATACTAAATCCTTGGACATTCAACCAACACTTCAAATTTGTACATGTCAGATATGTCATGCATAGTCTTACTGCAAATCTCCCTTTCAGCATAATGCACACTCACTAATCTCACAGGGATATGTCTTAAACTCGCAGCAGCCTCGGATGCATCACAGACTTTGATGCACCGCTGCATCTCTGTGCATTAAATAAAACCTGTGTCTGTACTTTGAAGTGTGATATGCACATACAATTGATGAATTTGTCAAATCTCGGGGCAGAGTGAGGTGACTTTCCTGTTGATGAGGCATTGTTTGGATTCATTTTGTCATATCTGCAACTTCCTCATTCAGTAATGAATTATTAATGCAGTGTGAAATTTGTGAATGGGATCTGTGACCTGTTTGGAACAAATGAGGTGAGATGGCCAGAAATGGGTTTATATGCAATATCTATACGTGATTTAGTATAGAAATATAAATGTGTTGATTATTATGTATATTTGTAGCCTATAACCTTGTAAACAAATATTCTGGTAAGCACATCGTACATTTGAAAGAGATACTATGAGGTCACTCTTAAATGATACAGTTTATTATGGGACTATATGAATATTTCAGCTATTGTGTCATCACTGTGGCGTTGGTGCCCAATTGCCATTTTGATGGTTATAGTGAGCCACTGGTTTGACTGGAGGCTCGTCAGGGCGGGGTCATTCCTCTGCTGGAACACATCACAGGCCACATGCGTCAAGTTTACGCACTTTGATATACCAACACCGGATGTATTCATTTTATTTTTTTTGGAGGAGTTGCAGTATGACGTGTTTGAGACTGCTTCTCTAAAACTGCACCACCCATTCATTTGGTCAGTGAGCGTCTAATAATAGATGATAACAAACGTATCTGCGGTTGAAAAATACAGTATTTAGTAAATGGAATTAAACAAGCATTGATACTTCTATGGGCAGAAACGACAATAAGAATGATAAACGTTTGTAATAATATTAGTAGTCACAACATACCTATTATGTAAGTTAACAATATGTGATGTAAGGAACGGACCTGCAGCACAGTTAGCATTTCCAGTCCATATTACTTTAAACTAGTCCATGCCGTCGATTATGAAAATGTGAGATTGCCTTGTCAACACAAAGAGTGTCTGGTGTAGTCTGAGAAGGGACACTATTTTAAAATCCATAAATCTAAGTCATAATAAATATCATAAAACATCGCGTTACTAAATTGGAGGTGAGTGTTTTATTTTGAAATAGTGTAATCGGAAGTGGTGAGTTTTTATATTGACTGTATTGGCACGATCTTTATTAGACCTGCCGAGGAAGAAGATTTGGGTGCTGAGCGTCATCCCAAGGAGGAGTTAGACGGCGAGGAGGAGAGGAAATGTTTACCGTCTATGTTTACCTGCAGAAACAAACATAACGCCGCCGCCATGCCGTAGACAATCCGCGGGGCGTTTCGATGAAGGCTGAAAGGGACCGCAGCAGCAGCAGCAGCAGGGAGGAAACAGGGGGGCTGTGACCGAAGGAGGGGGAGGATGCACTGGGCTGCTGGCATTGCCTCTTCCCGGCCGTGTGTGGTTGAACTCGGTCGGAATCACAGCCTGCCCATCGGCCTGTGCGGCTCCGACCAGCACCAGTCTTTATATGGCTACATCATCGCCTTCCCATTACAGGACTACGGCGGCATCATGTCGGCTCTGGGCTCGGACTCCTGGTGGAAGAAGACCCTCTACATCACCGGCGGGGCCCTGCTGGCCGCCGCAGCCTACCTTCTACACGAGCTGCTCGCCATCAGGTAGGGATTTGCACCATTTCACCGGTCTGCTTTGCTTGAACACTTCTTATTCAGAGAGCTTTGGGTTGGACGCGTAATGGGGATTGTCTGTGATCAAATCGTGCAGTGTATAATTTAATTCCCCCCGGAGCTCTCGCGGTTGTTGCTCCTGTATCCCCCCCCCCCCTCCCAAGGACACGACACTAGGTGGGGAAAAAAGAGAAAGCGAGTCACGCGTCGCCTCATGTGCGGGCTCCGCCACCTGACCGTAGCGAAACCGAGCGCTCCCCGGGCGCTGCGGCGTCACGGCGACCTTTACTGAACTCTGCCGTGAGAAAAACACACACAGACACACAGCTGCTGACTCCGTATGCAAGGAAACACACACACACACACACACACGCGCCCAGACTTCCGGCTTTACTTTCAGGATTAAGAGGGATGAGATGTGATTCATCTTCGAGGTGCAAGCAGAGCAGCGAGTCAAATCCGTGGATGCGTTTTCGTTATTTGGGGATTACTCGTGATTGCATCCTGTCACAGTGTAGATTCCGCTCTCGCCCATCCTCCCCTGTGATCTCTGGTAAATGGGTGCAACCTTGCATATCGTGCGAGAACACCGCTGGATCACGTGCAGCCTGCTGGCATCATATGTTCTGGCCATGTGACGCGTTGGCACTGGCAGCAGCTGTGCCACAGTTGTTAGTCCTTCAGCTCTGGGTCTACTTTGTGCCTTGCTAAAGGGCGATTCCACTGGTAACCAAGCATAGAGATGAGGGAGTGGAAGTTAAACGAAATACACGTTATGTATTTTCAGCACCACTACACACGGGACAGTAGTAAAGCATTGTTTCAGCACCATGAGGAAGTGGACAGTGACACACAGCAGCGGGGTGGGGGGGTTAATCTATGTAGGTGTATTCGCCATATAATTAATTCAATATCATTACATTCAATTAATTTATAAGACATAATTGATGAGAATGATAAGAATAAACAATAAACTAAACATGTTGTTATTTGATAAAAGCCAAGCACAGCTATTTTCAGTTTATCTTACTTGATCTCAAAAGTCATATTCCAGATTTGTTTCCTCTACTGATGATCATAACGATAGAACATCACCACTGAAAAGAAACGACCAGAAGACCCAACCCACCTTCAGTGTGTTTAAGTACAATCGACTCTTAAGTCTGATTTATGGAGAGCGGAGGCTGCAGGCTTGCATAAAAGTTCAACACTTCTCCATCTGAATTCATTGATTGAGGGTGTGTCGATCATTGACATCAGTTGATGTGTCGTTTTTGGTTGGATTGAAACCTTCAGCTTCTTTGTCCGCCATAGCACAATTACTGATGCTGTTTACATTTATTAGAAGAAGTGACCGGGACCTAAGGAAGGAAGGGGGCCAAGTAGCAGAATGATCAGATTTATGAGATTTAAGTCAGAATTAGTTTTTTTCCATTCTTCCTTCTCTCTATTGTGCACAGGAAACAATATTAACCATATTGCCACATAAAATGTTGAGTGCATGTGGCTTTCAGACCCCCTGTACAGTTATGATGAATTATTTAGACATGCTGTATCTCTGAGCTGTGGCCATAACTAAAGAAGCTGCCAAACACACCAGCCAGGGTGACAGCATCAATACTGGCCTGTGAGAAGCATAGATTTGAAGTTACAGAGTGAAAAATGTAAAGAAAGGTTATGGAATTGTTATGGAATTAAAAATAAATGCTTTACAAATATTCCATGATTGTATTAAGACTATGAGGTCAGGTCATCCGTGTATTAAATGCATTTAATTCTGTAAAACAACGGTGCATCAGTCTTTAGATCCTACATGAAAGTGTTGTGCTCTTTCATCTGACCTCAAGTCCTCTCTAAATATTTCATGTCCTCTTTCAAAGGAGAGCTTTAATCATTGCCCACTCAGATCACAATCCAACACTCTTGGCTGAACATATTTAGAGCGTTGACAATCATGCAGGATCACGGCTCTTAACACAAATGCACACAAATGGTACACGGATATCAATACATCATTTTCAAGGCAGTCCAGGAAGCAAAGATGAACAGAACAGATTTTCATTGTGTGTGTTCAGACATGATGTCATACATACAGTGTGGCGGCAGCTGTCTCCAGAGATCATGAATGCCCAACAGTGTGTTTCCTTCAAGCTACAGCAGTGTGACACATTGAGTGAATAATTAGTGTTCACTCAGACAACAACAGCAAAATGTTGAAAAGCGTATTTGTTTTGCGTGTGTTTCAGGAAGGAGCAGGAGTTGGACTCTAAAGACGCCATCATCCTCCACCAGTTCTCCAGGCCAAAGAACGGCGTGCCCAGCCTCTCTCCCTTCTGCCTCAAAATAGAGACCTACCTACGCATGGTGGATCTGCCCTACCAGGTGACACACTGCAGACTCACACTTCATTTGGATCCGAAACGAGCCTGGCGTGACAAGATATTAACAAATGTCGTTGTTTTTTTTGTCTGATCTGCAGAACTACTTTGACGGAAAGCTGTCGCCGCAGGGAAAGATGCCATGGATCGAGTACAACCACCAGCAGGTTTCGGGGACGGAGTTCATTGTGGACTTTCTGGAGGAGAAGCTGGGCGTCAACCTCAACAAGAACCTCTCGCCGCAGGAGAGAGCCGTGTCCAGAGCCGTCACCAAAATGGTGGAAGAGCATCTGTACTGGTGAGTGACTGTCTCTGTGTCATCCTGTTGCACTTCAGCTGGTGATGCATTTGCTCAGGAAATGCTAAAATAATGTATTTCTCTCCAGTGGATTAATGGACGGAGCCACAACACAAACGCTTTGTGATTTTAGTAGTAACTGCAGCTGTGGTGTTTATCTGCAGCTGCTTCTCACTTTGTACAATGACAGATTTTAAATAACAAAACCTAGAAAGAATTGAAATTCTCTAAACAAATGCTCCAACTACAAAGTTCATGATTTGCAACTTGATTCTTGGATTCTAAATCTAAATCTAATCATTATACCTGACAAATCTTTAAAGAACAAAGTCCGTTTTTGCTCTGATATTTCCAAATGTTATTGTTTTAGACTTTCTGTCGTTGATTCAAAATTCAAGACATCCCTTCCCTCTTTTCATTCATCAACATATTTACAGAAAGGAATAGAAAATTGGCGGGGTTTGTAGAAATGTTGAGATTATCAGCAGATCAAATTTGCTGCTTTTACAGAAGAAACCCTTTGTCTACCCTTAACCTTAACCCAGCCTTTTAACTTAAGTCTGACTGTGATCTGAACGTCAGTCATGTGTCTCTGGCTGTGAGTCACTCCGGGTCAGAGACACGCTGCTGCTTGGAAAACATTTGCCGCTCCCAGAGAGCTACAGAGTGTTTTCCATTACCTAAAAGCTCCATCCATCTTTTCATTTCCACCCCCCTCACACACACTTACACACACCCTGATCTAACACATTGCCGCCCTGCTGTGTGGATGCATTGTGGCTTGGCCTGGGATGGCTTCTGGAAATGCTTTGAGCTACGTGTGGATCTGAGCTGGGGGTTTATTTGTTAAGAAAGAGAAAATGAAGGACTGAGTGAGGATGTGACATGTGTAGTCTCACTGCTACATGAAGTCACTATGAAAATCAAGCAGAATTTGCAACATGTGTGAGTAATTACCTGTCCTCTTTTTAAATTGGACTTCTCCTTCATTAATGGAGTTCAAAATGCTCAAATTCAAAGTCAACTCTCTCTCTCTCTCTCTCTCTCTCTCTCTCTCTCTCTCTCTCTCTCTCGCACACACTCATTCACACAATAGGTTGAAAAATACAATAAAATAAAGATATTGGATAAGAAAAAAAAGAGAAGTATATAAAATAAATAAATATCAGTAAAGTAAAAAAATAGTAAAAATAATAGGATGTTTCTGTAGATTTGGGAGAAGATTTGGGAAAATAATTTGAAACCAAGTAAGCAAGTAAAAGAATGAAATAGATCCGTGTCAAATGAATAAATAGGTTTAAAACGATTCCACAAAGTTTCATCGGGTTCATTCATCAAACCTCTCTCTCCCCTCTTCTTCCTGTCTCGGCTTCCTTACTCACCCTGTGCTATGTATAGACCCACATACAGTATAGACGTATTGATTGAGGCTGTAGCAGCAGCACTTTGGTATGATGATGTCATGCACAGTGTTTCCTATCAGCCTCCTTGAATGATAAAGCTATTTTAAGAAACGGTAACAGAAAACCAAGGGAACTGTGGCTCATGTGCGTAGTTGTATCTAAACCACCATGAGTGTGATCGCTGCTCACTTCATATTTGTGCTGCCAAACTGTTTGTGCGTGTAGACAATAATAAGATTACACGGCTGCCCTGTTTAGCCTCATGTAGTAGTGTTGTGCCACACCACCTCATTAAACCTCTTCAGTGGAATTACACACTGACCCTCTCCGCTCAGCATGTCTGAAACCCTGCAAGCTGTGTGTCATCATCCTGCTGCTAGTGACAGACACAAACAAGAGGTGATGTGACTGTAAAGGAGCGGGAACTCTCCTCTGTGCTCAGACCTTCTGTCTCCAGCCTGCGGCCCACAGGATCACTACAGGTTACTGCTCGTTCAATAGAAATCCAATACAAGTGCTTCTCATACATCTTTGTCAATTTTTTGAAACCTAATACACACAGATCTATTTATCCCATGATACATATGTACTGTATATACTGTATATACATACATCCATACTGTAGATCCTTTCTCCTCAGATCAGTATGTTATTAGAACAAGACACATTCAGGCTTGTCTGGTTAAGCCTTGGTGGAGATAAGTGCTCTCAACAGTGGCCTAATTACGTTTGTAATAAGTATTAACAGGGGAATGTGGACACTATTAAATGAGTTGATGTGTGGTGTTTGGGTGCATTTTCCCTTCATAGACAGGATGTTGTTGCTTTTGTTGCTGTAACAACAACTCACTGTCCTGAGACCCTTTACCTGATGAGGTTTTCATTTTTTAATCTAGTACATAAATAATCTCCATGCTGCCATCCTCCCCTCAGAGCCTTTATATTGTCACTAAATGAATGACTCAGCAGAGGCAGCAAGAAGTGGGGCGGTTTTATTCACCAGCTCCTAATCTGTAATCACCACCTAATCTGTAGTCACCATATCTCTTCTAACCTATTTCTGCATGAACAGAGTCCTCCTGCTATATTTATATATATACCGCCCGGACCGGACGGAGGCCTGAGGAAGTGGTGGTGTACAGTTATTGATCAGAACGTAGCCGGTAGTCAATAGACATAAAGCTTTGCAGGGAGCACTATGGCTGAAATCCCTGATTAAACAGGCTTATTGTTCTCAGTACATTTTACATTCATTAAGGAGGCGGTGACCTCATTTGTATTCAGCTTTGGAATGGAGTTTGTGTTTATATGGGTCCAAGGTCCAACACCCAGCAGCGGAGGAGGAGGTGGAGGTCACTGTTGGTTTCTCAGTGGCCTCTTGGCCTAAAAATGAAATTGACTATAACTCCAACATCTTGTCTTGAAATTCTCTTATGCCCAGTTCCTTAACAACTTGAAAGCAGGGATCCGACTCTCAGTATCTGCAGTCTGGGCAGCTGCTGTGAGGGCGATAGCTGCTGCCAGACTTTGATTTGACGAATTGGTGACAGCGGCCACGTCATAGCTTCCTCCAGAGTTTTGGACTGAAGAAAGAACACACAAATTAGATAACAAACATTATGCTCATGCTCGGCACTTTTAGCATTGAACAATTGACATAGCTCTCTTTCATAAGACTCCCACAATACACCTACAGTTCAAGCATCACTCGATTTTCGTGTGCATCCCATTCAACCAGTAAGTCCTCCTCTTTTAGTGTTTTAGGATCTTGGAGTCCCTGAGGGTTTTCATGTCAGGAAAGCAAATTGACACATTCTCTCTCTGCATGTCCAAGAATGGGACCATAACCTTCAAACCACACAAAAATGAAATAAGGAGCTAAGCGTCATCAGCTCCATCAATCCATCCGATCATTGAGAGCTTGTGGAAAAACATCATCGCCAGAGAATCTGTCCCAGACACTGTCTGCAAAGAGGGCAGGGACCTCACTCTGTAATGGCTGCAGGCCAGGTTCATCAACCAGCCAGCTCTCCCACGTCTCCTTCACCCGAGCTTGTGTCCTTGGGTTTATGTATAAGTACTCCAGCGGATTTGTAAGAGAGAGTTGCTGCTCCCCCTTATTAACTGGCATATATCAAAATATGGCCAGTTGGGTTTCCTGATGTCACTTTTCCTGGGGTGGTTATTTAACTGCAAAAACTTTACTCGGCTCTTCTGCCTCATTATGCTGTCCAAACCACACACCAACATTTTGCCAATAATTCTTTTTTTTTTTTGCAATTTGTTTTCATTGAAGTAGACATTGTACAAATAAAAAATAAAGAGAAATAAATAAACTATTTTTGATAACCAGCTCAATGTGTTGTTATTGGGCATTTTGGGTCTTTCATCATTACGCTCTGGCTTTGGCAATCCAGCTGCTGTCAGACCTCAGCCTCTTTCAGTAGCCTCTTTCACCTTGCTCTCCATCCAGTGTGTCGACAGTCTGTTATATGGCCAGTTCTCTTTCAAATACATCTACCAAAAGATCTCTCCAAGGAACTGTAAGCTCCAGTAAGTCTGCTTGTTTGGTGGACATTGTGGATGTGGAACATGAATTGTATCCCCCCGTCATTTGTCATCAAATGAAATGCTGAATTGCTTTTCTGTTGTCCCAGACTGAAAGTATTGTGACCTTTCTTCTTCTTTCTTTCAGGACGATAGCTTACTGTCAGTGGGTGGACAACCTGGAGGAAACCCAGAAGCTCCTGGCGATGAGCGGCCCCCTGAGCGATACGCTGAAGTGGCTGCTGAGCCACTTGAACGGCAGCATGGTGCGCAGGGAGATGTACGGCCACGGCATTGGACGCTTCTCCAAGGAAGAGGTCTATGCCCTGATGGAGAAGGACATGAGGACGCTGGCCACACTTTTGGGTAGGAGGGAGGGAGTGAGAGATTCTCTGTGTTTACTTTGACAAATTTGCCCTTAACTTCCATAACATCTTAACATCAACATTTGACAAATTTGAATTAGACACACACACACAGAGAGAGAGAGAGAGAGAGAGAAAGAGAGAGAGAGAGAGAGAGAAAACCAATGTAAAGTGAAACCTGTGACCATTTATGAATAATACATGTCAGGTCAAATGAGAGATTATATTTTAAAATATCAATTCATCCATTTTGGGAGACTGTATTAAATCAACGTCACTTTATTACATATTTCAGCACAGTTTGTTTGTCTGTCCGTGTTTTACTGAGCTATTGAAGACAAGAATGAAAAGAGGAAAAGCTCTGATAGTGATGGCTCACAGTATCTCTCTGAGACATGCACATGGAGATAAGTGTTCACTGGTCAGAGGCTGTAGAGAGTAAATAGTTTTGCATTGATCTGTTTGTGCCATTTTAACAGATGGCCTGTAATTGTAAAATGGAAAGTCTATCCCAGTGAGAACGCATCAGCTAGCAGAGAGGTTTCCTGTTCCTACACCAAAGTGCTGTACATTATTTTTTTCTTCTGTCTTGTAGGAGATAAGAAGTACTTCATGGGCACTAAGATGTCAGCGTTAGACGCCACAGTGTTTGGTCATCTGGCCCAAGCCATGTGGACTCTGCCCGGCACTCGACCAGAGCAACTCATCAAAGGTCAGTGCATCTGTTAAATACTCCTGCATTTGTGACGTCTAAGTTTAAGTGGAGTACAGTTGAACAGGACACAGAGGTATTGCATATTTGTCCTTTTGTTTTATTATGAGGTTATTGTTTGGTTTCTGCCACAGTAAGATACTTTATTGATTATTTGCCATAGCAGTTTTTCCCCTGTTGTTTTGTCATGCAAGTCTTTGTCTCTTCCATCCACTAGGTGGCAGTGATATTCTGCTGCAATGCACCATTACTCAGACTTGCTCACTTATACATCTCTTGAACACATCTTGCATGACATAGTAAGAAAAATAGAAGTTGAAGTCCGAGCTTAAATTTTTTTTTTTTTACATTTCCTTCTCTGTTTTTGTGTTGACGCTTCATTTGTGACTAAAGAATCACAAACAAAGGGGTAACGCTGTTTCACTGAAAGCCCTCAGCTGTATGTGTTGTCCTTCCAGGTGAACTGATCAACCTGGCCATGTTCTGTGAGCGGATGCGGAGGAGATTTTGGCCCGAGTGGTTTGTGGACGTAGAAGATCTTTATTATGATGGAGACAGTGAGAGCAGCAGCAGCTCCCACACAGGCCTGGTGGACTTTGGCCTGTTCTCCAGGACTGACACCCTGGATGACAGCGACGGACACACACACACAAACTCCCCCGACTCAGACCACTCGCTCTTTGACTCGGATGTCGGCACGGGGTCGGATAATGACGTTCACATTAAGGAGGAGTTAATGCCAGAGCTGGAGGTGTGACCCGAGAATGGCTGAGGGATCCATGGTGACAGGAAGCTGGAGGAGTCAGACATACAGGCTGATATCTGGTTTTTGCTTGGGTAATGTTCTCCGACAGCCTGTCCGCACAACAACCGCTCTCACAGCTGAAGGAAGGATTCCAGCTGCCCCATCTCGTGACAGAATCCACTACCCAAACACTATCTAACTGTGCATAATCCATCCTGATGGACAAACTGGGTATTTATATGCAGAGAAAATTAACTGAACCTTATAATAACGTGCTACTGTATGAATTGTCCCCTCCCTTAATGTCATAACTGTCACTGGGCAGTTTCTCTTTGCCTTATTACTGTTGTCCTAAGATGTGTGAAAGAAACGGATAGGGAACATGTCATCAAGGTGAAGGTGTGGGAAAGATAGAAGACATTAAACCAGAGTGTTGTAGGCAAGACAGGTGGCACTTCACTTGCTATGAAACGATGCGACTAATTATCACTCTGCCATGTGTCTTAATGCACACGCACATTCATACAGTTTGAGATTGATCATCTGGCAAAAAGGAACAGCTGCTCGGCTATTAACCATTCATTTACTGAAGGAGAGTTGACACTGGATAGCATCTAGGCTCTACTAGATTGACCCTCATGTCATTTCCATTATTACTCTGTCAACCTCATTTTTTTTATTTAATTGTATGAATGCCCCTGAAAAGTGATGTCTCTACTGCACCTCAGTGCTAGACATAAAAAAAAAAGATTCATTTTTAGGCCTGTGCAATAGAGACTGATGTCATATTTGTGCCTGTTACACTTCCAGAAATGAGTTATTCTTGTTTCATTCCATTAAGAAATCATTTGCTCGCATAAATACCGATGTTGTAGTTTTTGACTGTAATTTCAACATCAGTGGAGGCATAAAGCTGCAGTCATGATTTGGCCACTAGAGGGTGGTAGCAGTCAGGTTGGTGCCTCCTCCATCCCCGAACATCAAGGTCATTTAACTCCAAGGATCTGCAGCATGTTTGTAACTTGTGTGTGTGTGCGTGTGTGTGAAAAGATGTAATGCAGGCAATTATTTCTCCCGCAGCCTATATTCAAGGTTGACCTGTCTTGTGCACAGTTAGTTGCAAAACATGCATTTGTGAGTGCATGCTTGTCCATACAACATGCTTTGTGTACAGTGAATTGAGAGACAGCGTGCAGCTACGAACAAGCCTTAGTATAATATGGTTTCATTTGTGATTGTTTGTTTGTTTGTTTTAATATAATTTTAATCAGTGCCACTTTATTTGAACGTACTTATCAATGATTTAGGGTTCATCTTTTTATTGCTCTCAAAGAGAGAGATATTGTTTGCACTAGTGGAAATTTACTTTCACGCCATTTAATGAGAGCAATCTTCTGTAGAGGGACAGAATAGGCCAAATGGTCAAATTGACGGAAAATATGAATATGCCAGTAATGCTGAGAGACGGTGCTGAGTGGACAGTGCTGTTAAATATCGCTGTGCATAGGCGGGAAGGTGAATTGATGGAGAACAATTCATTATAAATACACTTAATCAGGAGACCAAATCTAACTGAATTGGGTGTAAATTCACATTTTTGAAGTTGAAGTGGGATACAAATCGGACCAAAACATTTCAGCAAGTGTTCACTTCTGTCTGTGAACTTAAGCTTGGTGGAAGTGCTAGAGATGACAAACTGTTGGCTGTAACATTGTTGTTACTGTTGTGTTGCATATGGAGTAGATGTGATCTAAGGGGACACATCACACAGATCGACATGCCCTACACGGCCCTTTAGCTCTCTAAAGCTACTTTCTTCTTATTGGTCAGCTTTGTCAGACTACAAGCAGACATGTCTTTCTGTTAAGTTCAGGGCCCATGGGTTTGATTTATGGGATGGAACCAAAATCATAATGTGTCCCCTTTAGGTTCAAGCATGAGCACTGATAGGTGAGATAGTGAAGTCTGGCCAGAATTTCATCCGATCCCTGGGACTCAAGAAAAGACTTTTCCCACAATGTCATGTCGTGTGGTTTGCATCCTGGACTCTGACGGGCGGGTTGTGTGCTGAGGGATCGTCTGTGCGATTGCTTCATACGTTCTGGTCGTCATATCAACTTGGACTGCTTTAATCAAGCCATATTAAAACTTAGATGTCTTGTTATTGGAACCATGTCATAGAATTCTGGCATCGCTGCTGGGATACTGTAAATACTGTATGTGTGATAAGTGTACCATATTGTACTGTATTTAGAGCTATGGATGGACTTGTGGATGTGCAGTCATAACCTGGAGTGACTGGATGATTTCTCTGAATGATTTCAATAAAGAATAGCTGTGACAATTTTACACACAGTTGTTTTATGTTACTTTTAATCTCATTCATATTTTGTGCGTCCATGTCATGATGCTGCTGTACTATTTTACTAATTATAGCACACAGATTCATGTTTATTGTAATATCTCTTAAAGTGTATTTTGCGTGTGGGCGTGTGTATGTGTGTGTGTTTTCAATCAGGCTAACAAGTAGCAATCATTCAGGTGCAGAGGAGGGCTGATTAAGACTCTGCCAGCCGCTGGAGGCGAGACATGAGGGGGGCAGGGGGGGGCTTGGAGCGGAGCAGGAATTGGAAGTGGAAAAGTGGAGGGGTGAGGAAAGAATTGCAGGCAAGGCAGTTAAGCCAGGCCAAAAGCAGAAGGACAAGGAGGAGGAGAGGAGCAGGTGCTATGGAGGAGAGAAGAGGTGAAGAGGCCAAGACTGAGGAGTGAATGGAGAGAAGCGAAGAGGGAAGAGATGGAGGGTTTAACATTAAGAGGAGGAAGAAGTGGGTGTTGGGAAGGAAAAAGGAGAGGAGAGAAGAGGAGGAGAGGAGAGGAGAGAGGAGAGAGGAGAGGGAGGATGGGCTGGGGGAGGAGAGCAAGGGCCACGGATCAGGAACCAGGATCCCAGGGGACGGAGCAGGTGCAGGCTGCGAGCGAGGCCTTTGGGCCTGAAGGGGCTGCCAGAGCTTAAAACAATCTGCACTGCTCCTTTTTTTAATTTGGCTCTCTGAGCAGCACACTGTCTCCCCCCCCCCCCCCCCCCCCCCAAATCTCTCTCTCTTTCTGCTTAACAGATCAGCGATCCACAAAGAGGGGTAAACACACACTGAGCAAAATTAAAAACGGAACTCCCCTGGCACTGCAAAACAAATTAGAGCAAACAAATTACAGAGAGTCAACACACAAACAGTGAAGCATCTGTGGCTCTCTGGACTCTCTAGCGGAGTCGGTGGCTACCTCCTTCACCACCACCTACAGCAATGCTTCACAATGAACTCTGCATCAATCCCACACACTCAGACACACTCTTCAAAATCACTGTGACTCTCGCTAGTCGTTTTAATTCTGACAGAAATAAGCCTCTGTTCCTCTGCATGTGTTGGCTCGAGAGAAAACGGACCCGACTTTATTTCATTATCAGAAGTTTTTTATTGCAGCCTGGATTTCAAGAAGCATGTTACATGATGCCCAACAATTATACAAGAAGAAAGCCATCATTATGGTAAATACTAGAATTTAAATGCCATGTTTCATCCCAAAACTAGAAAAACATACCTCCACCAAGGCTGAACAAACCAAGACAATATAGGTGTTGTTTTATCTTTTAAAATTCTTTTGGATCTATCGATATCGATTATGACAACACATCAACAACCTTTTACATGGCCCTGCCCTATTTGTTAATGGACAGCAATTTTAGCAGTATTTTATACAATTTTGAGTTATCTTACTAACAAATGAAACAGCTGCAGGTGATAATCAAACAAAAATGCACACAAATACAAATGTGACACTAACCTCAGCAGAGCACGATGCAGTTAGAGAGGGAGAGGGAAAGGGAAAGGGACCATTGGCATCACTGCTGCTCTCACTCTGTCATCCTACACAGTCGTTTACACATCTGTCAAACGGCAAAGAGAGAAATGAAGGAAATAACTCTAACAGACAAGTTTACAGTATAAGGCAATTAAATTCTGGTTGCTTCTTCAATAAAGAAAATACCTGTTAGCCAGTGCGTACATTTAGAGATTTGTATTTGACTTAACAATGCATCCTCCCTCTGAACGTGTGCGTGTGAGAGTATGCGCGTGAGCTCATTTGGTCTTGGCTGGCCCTCTCCCTGTGGCCCCTCTGGCCCTCTGGCAGTGACTATGGCCTGTCCATCTGCCTCCTACTGTCTGGGTCTGGTGGGACAGAGGCCATGGAAGACCCGTTGCATCCCCCCCTACACCCCCCCAAACACCCTCACCACCCCCCAGGCCAGCTGCTCAGGCCCCACAACTTGCACAATGCTGCCAGGTGGGCCCCAGGACACACAGTTGGACCTCATCACATAAATACATTGAAGGAACACAAACAAACACACACGCATGCACAAACACACAAAACCACACATATGCTCAGTAAGTCCCTTTACAAATGGTAGGCCTTCAGGACACATGGTTACACGGGTGGTCTGCATAAAAAAGCTCTCTGCCCTCACACACACACACACACATACACACACTCTCGTGCCAACCCTTTAACACACAGCCTTTGCTGGGCTCGGCTCAGGTGTTTCCCACAGCTCCGTATAATGGTCCAAGTTCACAGGGTGGGACACCAACAGGTGGCGCTGTTTTCTTTACTAATTACTGCTTTATTTATTCATTGGCATGTGGAAGCATCCAGGCGACTTTGGCTGCCCTGCTCGTTGGCAGGATGGGAGCCTGTGTGTGTGTGTGTGTGTGTGTGTGTGTGTGTGTGTGTGTGTGTGTGTGTGTGTGTAAAGAGTGTAAATGATCTTCTTGATCCCTTTTCCAGGATGCTTCACCTACCTTTCCATGCTCTTGTTTTGGCAAATAAATAGATTGAACATATTTTGATCTCTACAGCAAAGTTAATTTATTTAGATCAGACATCATCACATCCATAAATGTCAATAGTTCCAACGAAGACTGATAAAGTTGTGACCTGATCTGATTATTGTAGATATTGGATCTCTATTCCTCCATTTCCAAAGTACCAACTGTGTAATATTGAAAGTTTCCTCAGCTTTCTGATGTCTTGGTCGTGAGAGTGAGAGTGTCTCCTGATGCTGTGGTGTGTCTTGCAGAGTCAGAGACAGCGCCATGGAGCAGACCCTATCATAGCTCCCCTTCTGTCAGCCCATTATCTTTCTCCCCATGCTCCTCATCCCTTCCCCTCCCCTCCTCTTCCTCTGGATCTTATCTCCAGCCGCTTATGCCCTAATACCCCAATTGTTGTGCTCTAAAAAACAATAATTAGCAATCCCAAACCAGACTGAGGGGCGAATTTAACAGCTTTCTTCTGATGTGTTTTTTCTCCTTTTCTCTTTATCTCCCCCTCCTTTTTTCATAAGAGCAAAGAGAGGTGGAGGTGGAAGTGCGGGTGGGGGGGGGCGGGGGGTTTAGGGAGGTGTTGGCAAAGCCTCTTTAAACTCTCTGGTATTATGGAGGATTATTTTGCACCGAGATCCTGGCTTGTGTGTCTGTTTTTTTCCCTCCTCTCTTTCTCCTCCTGGTTGTGGCAGACACGCTAGGTAAACAGTTTGTGTCACACTTGATTGCGTTTGAGAAATTAAAAAACAGGAATGACAATAGGCCGGGGCTGGGGCTGAGGACTGGGGGGACACTGACACCATAAGACCCTGGCTCTTTGGGGACCCCTGGTACGCTTTGTGACAGAGCGGCCCTCGAAGCCACAACAATACAAGACCTCGTCCTTCAGAGAACACTCCGAGCTCCCAGTCTCTGAGTGTATCTACACTGCGCCATCTGTTTCTCTCTCTCCCTTTCCACCTTTTCTTTCCTCTTCCATGACTCCTTTTGGAAAGACATTGTATTTGAATCTGGTTCAATATTCAAGCATTTACTAGCACAAACATTACATTACATTACATTACATTACGATCATTTAGCAGACGCTTTTATCCAAAGCGACTTACAATAAGTGTGTTCAACAAAGATAAAAGAACTTCAGGTCACAAACACCCTGTCAAACCCTGTCAAACACCCTGTCAGGTTGGAAGCTTACATACCTGTGTGTGTGTTTGTGTGTGTAATTATTATAAATTTTTGTGAATTTGTGTGTGCATATTTCTCATTAGGTGTGTTCTCTTGACATATTCCCCTCACACACTGTGTACACTACATAGAAAAATCTGCCTGACTCTTTCGTTAAACAATATTCAAAATTAGCTTATATGCTTAAATTGCTTAAAACCTCCCAGGGAATTTTTTTTTTTTGTTCAAATGCACTTGCCCGGTAAAGGGTTAATAAACAGACGTGGATGGATTTTATGACTGTAGTGCAGTTAGGATCCAGCACTATAGAGGGCAGTGTGATACTATACGAAGAAATTTGCCACCGATAGTCCATGTTTCTCGTTTGAAAGACACCACACAGCACTGGAATCATCATGGAAAGGTGTAACAGTGACTCATTCTGAAGGAGTAGAGCTATATTACTTTTTTTTATGCTACTGGCGACGTGCAGCTTTAAAGAGGACGATCACAAACAAAAAAAAGTTTATTTTTAATTTTCTTAATTTTTCATGAGGCTCTATGTGAGAAGGATCATTAAACAAACATTTTCTTCATCTAAGTCCATGAAGTATTCTCCTCTTAAAGTCCATAAGGTCTTTGTTTGTGTTTTTGTGTAATTTGGGTGATACCCAGACGATTTTACAAACTTTAATCATTTTCAGTTCATTTACATCAGAACTAGGTCACCGAGCTGAACCATTGTGGAGATATTTGGCATTTACTTACCACCTCTGCACGCCTTTGAATGGAAGCTTAATGAACCTGATGTTTCTTCAACAGTCCAAAGACAGAGACAGAGTAGGAATGCTCCAGAATCCTACAAAATATACTTAACTAGTCAGTGATCCAGTGAATTTTGACATTTTGTAAAATCAGCAGAATATCATTAAAGTTAAACCAGCAGCTAGAGCCAAAACAAAGATTGGAATTTATAACTCAATGCCTACATGTATTCATTGGCGTGCCCTGCATCATGTTTGATGTAAATGTCATCAGAACAGTTAAGTCTGAAAACAAAATGTCCAACCAAACTTTGGCTGTGTGAACATGGAGGAGACGACACCGGTGACAGCAGGACTTGGAGGAAAGATGAGCGTGAAAATGGCAGACTACAGTGAAAGTGAAGACAAGAGGATGTGTGATGCAGCGATGTCATAGGCTAAAGAGGAAGGTTAGATTGAAGATAGATGGGATAGATGGTTAAATTCAATAACATTAAAATGATAAAAGTTACAATGATGCTGCCTTAACTGCCTCAACCCAAATCTATACTTAACCAAAGTTATTGTGATCAAACCTTTTACTTTTCATATGCAAAAAATAAAAATACTGCATGTACTGCAATTCTGAAGAGACTGCCACATAATCCTTGTGTAGAAGTGTCGCTTATAACCTAAGCTTATACTATATACTACTATAAGTTCCTTGTTTCCTTGTGGGCTCTGCAGAAAGAGATGACCATGACCATGAGAGCCTGAATCGCAGCATTTACAGACTTGCAAGATGAGTTTGTTTGTGCCCCATAGGTTCTAGAGAATGGATGAATGTATGAGTGTAAGCTGAATTTCAGTGTTGATGCTTGTTAACGGCGTGTAAGGACACTGGGTTGAGGTTGGCCGTTGCAGGAAGCTGAAACAGTCTCCAAAGAACTGAGACAAAGTTTGTTTCCTCTGAGGTCTGTGCCTCATTTCATTTCCTATCATCTGACTTTCTGTGTAGCCATTGACTCTAGACTGACCAGAGCCACAGAAACTCGCCCAAAGCCGAACGCGACCACTTGCCCATTCATCACAACGGGCTGTCGCAACTCTGCTGCGTTCTCCTTGTGTTGCAATCAATCATGTCTAATTCAATAAGCCCATGCTTTGCTAAATCAAACGTGAATTGTAGGGTAAATGTTTTCGTTTATTCCCACAGCACACCGGCTTATGATTATTTGCATTTGACAATTTAGCAGGAGTAAACCCGAGACAGGATACACCCCAACTCTCACACACTGCACCTCTGTCGTGGGACCAAACAGCACAGGCCTGCCTGCAGCATGTAGGCCTCCCCTAATATATAATCTGTTGTTATATTGTCACCGCAAGGAGCAAAACCAAGCCCGCGGAGACGCCACTGAAATTCATTAATCTAATTAAATATGTCGTATTGCCCAAATGAGACGCTGGTATGGCTTTGCTGCAGGATAAGTGCAAAGTAAGGCTGAGTCCCACTAGAGTATCATACAGCCGATGTGCACTGACGCTACTGCGCTTCATTACACTCTTAATTACCTATTGTTTCTAACTAGTTGGTGGCGTTTTAATGAGAATCTACAGGCAGTTAAATGTAATCTAAATTTTCTAATCTACTGGTCCATTACCAAGGAGTCAAAATGTTATTGGTTTTGTGAGTAATCAGACTTTTAAATGGTGCTGATATCACTCCCGGAGGGCGAGGAGTTGGTTTCGACTGTGTAATTGAATTCTGTTTTTTTTTTTTCCTCCTCCTTCCTCCTCTTCTTTTCAAAGAGCCGTGAGGAAGATTTTTCTGTTGTGCCTGGTCGCTCTGGTTGAGGAGCGTGACTTTGGTTCCGGTCGGATCACAAGGTTTCTCTGCTCGTGGGTCACCATGGCGACCCCTTCAAGGGATTGTGTTTCTGTCTCTCTTTCTGTTTGTGTTTATGTGTATGTCCACATGTGTGCGCATGCATTTGTGTGCGTATGTGTGTGTTTGTGCCCCAGTCAGCATCAGCGCTCGGCTGTGCTGTCACCTGCAGCCAGATAAGCCAAAGGATTTATCACCCAGTGAATTGCCTTTGAGTGGTGGATAAAATGGCTCCAATACATTCTCATATGAAAACGCAGAGAGGTTAATGAGAGCTAAATTCACAGAGGGCTAAATCTATTAGGTTTTCATGGATGGAATCAATCAACATGCACCACATTGGCTGATTTGTCATATTGAAGCATTGCCCGTTTGAATTCCAAAACACAATCCTCCTCACGGACAGATTCACTTTGATTTTGATTGCCTCTTCATCAAGAAGATGACAGCTATGAACTAATTTTCTTTTCTATCATGTTACACACTTATTAGCTCCGGCTGTCCTTGGCAGATGACTGATTTTCTCTTTTCATAGAGCTACAGTTGGATTTTCTGTAGGTCTGTTCAAATAATCACAATGTTCCATGTATTCTTTTTTAATTGATTTTCATGATTTGCATAACAGATTATCCTTTGTCTAATTTAATTCATTTAGAGATCCGCTCGCTCTTGTTCTTGCAGATGGATTTGCCTGATTCCGTGAGCGGTGGCTTATACTGGTCATACCTTTGCATCTTCAGTGGCTTAACAAAGAATAAAGAGAACCTCATTGAATTCAATGATCCATATTATACGCTGACTTTTGTCTGTACCGCAATTAAAAAGAAAATGTGGAGTGTGCCAAATGCAAAATGGAATTAATAGGATTGTATTGTTAAGAAAAAGTACAGGGTGAGGAAATGCAGGTGGAATGCTCAATGTTTAATTCAGGCCTGTTATTTGCAATATTCTGTTTTCAATCATGTGGTTGTGTAAACATGATGTTCGATTCCTAAATTAGATTGAAGAGTCAAAGCTTTAAGCATATTGCATAGCAGAGTGATGCTGATGCTGAGGTACATTGGTTATACAGCTTGGTGGAGGTGTAACCAGAATCTGCCTACCGATTCTTCACGACTGTAGCATCCACCATGTTTGGATGCTCTTTGTGACTTTTCTTTGTGTTTGTTGTCTTCTGGCCCGTCATTTTCTTGTGTGCTGATCATGTTGGAAGTGATATTTTGCTCTCTAGGAAAGAAATTCCACCCAGCAGCCCAATTTCCCACCGTTGGCTGTCTGGTTTTCCAGATCTTTCTGCAGTATAGGAAATTGTGGACAGCACACACAGTTTGAGCGAGCTGGCACCACTTTATTCCCTGCGCATGGACTCTGTGATGCTCCGGGAGAGAACAGGTCTAATCATTGCAGAGGAAATAAAAAAGAGAACAACGCATTTGTCTTGGCCACCTCATACCTTTCTCTCGCTGCCGTGATGGATGACAACCTTGGTGTTGAGTGTGTGTGTTTGTCTATCGCAGAGCTGCAAAGTGACCAGGGACAGGCGCCAACAGAAAAAGGCCCTGTCCCCCAACTAATGAGCAGCATTATTCAAATGGAGTCTTTGTTGTCAGTGCACTGCGCTCTAGTCCACACAGTGCTGTCACAGGCAGCATCGCCCAATGCAACACTTAGTCATTTTGATGCTTTATCACTTCACTTTATCACCTAATGAAATGCACGGGGAAAACGAGGGACCTTGCAACGGCTGTAAATTCAGATTTTGCTTACTGTATGTACAAACTACCATTCAGCAGGTTGTGTATTCTGTAATGGGAATCTAATTAATCTTCCCAAAACAAAAGGGGGGCTCATTCTGTTGCAGCGTTGCCTCAGAAGAGTCAGATGAAAGCCGTTTCACAGGAGGATTACCCTCTGTGCTGCCAATACACGGTGTCAACACAGGATCAAACACTAGGTGGGTGCTGAGCAAAAGGCACAAAAAAAGAGACAGCAAATACAAAATGTCAACAAATAGAGGAATATAACCCAGTTTGTCTATCACACCGTGGAGTTGCATGAAAAAGCGAGGAGAGGAGCCTTCAAGGCCAGCATGCGCCAGCTGACAGGAGGAGCAGCGGCGAAGAAAAGCGGAGAAGAAGAAAAAAAGAAAGTCAAAAAAGAAAAATCGGCCTTTCTACAAAGAAGGACGAGGGGGGTGGGGGTGGAAGGCTGGATGTTGGAGGAAGCTCCTCCGACCGAGCCCATCTCCAGCTGTCACAAATCATTTCTGCTCGGGAAGTGAGGGGAGGCGAAATGTCAAAATATTTGAATAAATTCCACAGAAGCCTGTTGAGAGTGGGGCGGTGCGGTGAGAGGGGTATTGTTGGCACCAATGGGGTGGAGAGGGGATGAGAGGGTTGGGGAATAAAAAGGAGGGTGGGAAGGGGGAAGCTGAGGAGGGGTTTGCATGTGAAATAGCCTTCACGGGTCTCAGGAGGAACACAAGCTAAATGGAAATCAAGGGTTTGGCCACTGCAGTAATATTTGGGTTCAGTTTAGACAATTTCTCCTTGCAAACATTACTGCTAATGACCCAACACACAGCAATGCAGATATGCTTTGCTCTCTTTCTGCTTCTGTACATGTACTACATTACTCCTGATTTTTGATGAGCTACACAAAGACACACACACACAAAGCCCCTACTAATGTTCTGTGAACTCGTGAAAATCTCAGCTAAACAGCTACCAGTGGCTTATATGAAAACGTGAACACATTTTCTTTATATTTACATTAAAAACCTGCTACAACAAAACATTTTCTGACTTCAAAATTGTGATTTAAACATTCTAGCGGATTAAAGAAATAAAGCCATTTGTTTCTTTAATTCAATGATTTGTTTTAATGAATTGGAAACGTGTTCCTTCAATTTAGCAATTATTTCAAACTAATTACTGTTAAAGATGATTAATTAGTGTTGCAGATAATTTGTTCTTGTAAATTACTCAAGGAAAAGAGCTTCCCTTTAAAATCTGCAGGGCTCCGTCGCTTCATAAGCAACAGAACTTAAGGAATTTAAGATAAAGTTACTTGACTTTAACTGATTTTAGGAGGATATTTCTCAAAATGGGACAAAGTCTTCTTGCATCATTTGTTGTTTACATAGCAAGTGTGGAGGACTCTAAAATTGGTCACATGACAATCAAGTGCTCAACAATTTTCTTGAATGAGGTCATTCTTCCTAAATTTGCCTGAGGATCATTGAGAATAATTATTGTAACATAAACACACAGCATCAGGAAACATTGCATTTCGCATTAAAAGGCCCGTGTATCTATTTGAGGGTACTTCCAAACCTGTTCTGAGTTTTGATCGTGGTATCACCCTTTGGTTTACAATTAGGTCACACATTTGACCTTTAATATTAACATAACCTCCTCTTAGGAAAGGCAAGGCAGCTTTATTCATACAGCACATTTCAAACACAAAGGCAATTCAAAGTGCTTGACATACGCATGAGACAGGTAAAAAATACAAGAATAAAAGTTACAGTTCAGCTCAAGAAGGAATAAATTATTTAATGAAAGGCAGCGGCAAACAGAAAGAAAGTGAAAGTCTTCAGCCTTGATTTAAAAGAGCTGAGAGTTGCAGCAGACCTGTAGGTTTATGAGAGTCTGTTCCAGATACAAGGTGCATAAAGAATGATGCTGCCTTTCCATCATAGGATTTGACTTCCTGTATAGTGGAACCTATGGTACATGGACACAGGCAGAGTTTTGTGTGTTTAACCACCCTATTAACACTTCTTCCTGCCTTGGCCAAACTAGAAACACTAGTTGACCTTATTATGTCTTGAGCCAAGGTACTCGCTAATCTGACACATTCACATATTCTTAATTTTTGTTTATTCTTGAACAAAAGAATAAACAAAGAGAAAATTAGAGAGGGAATAGCGTGATTCTTGAAATAAGCAATGCGTTCTTGTTTTCTCAATATGGATGTTTGAGATATTAATGTGTCTTCAAGTCCTCTTTCAGACAACAAACATATTAACTACAGTAATATCATAACAACATTTTCATTTTCAATATTTTATATGTGACAGTGTACAAATACATTTTTTCCAGGTTATGTGATTGACTGTATTTCAGCTACTCCTGTTTTAGCCTATTTCCTGTTGTGTGTGTAGTTTCCAGATGAGGGTGACTGACTATGGTGCCCTTTTGAGACAGAGACTGTCATTGTCCTGCAGAGCGTCAACTCTGCAAGGCTTAGTCAGACTACAGAGACATTGGAAGGTGAAAAAGTTCTCCTGCCTCAGATCTGCTGCACCACCATTCAAACAAAGCTTTCTGTCTTTCCGTGCTGAAAAAGCAGAAATAAGAACACGTTGGACAGTATCAGGTTTATTGCAGGAAATCTCAGATTATGTTGTTGTTAAGCTTTGACTCCAAGTTTGATGTTTTCTCTATGAGTCGATTATGAATTATGAAAATGAACGATTGCCAATTTACAGACAGAAATATGTTACATAGTTTGCTGAAAATTGGATGAGATCAATGCCTCCAGTAGGGAAAGCTTTCAGTTTTCTATGATACACAAGTTGCAATTGTGTTTAAAGCAACTTTGTTTCTTATGTGCACGACTGTATATGCAGATGGGCAAAGAGTCACTATGTTCTGGTGGGGAAATAGCAAATAATAGTGGCAATAAGGACAAAAATGTATATACATATAAAAAACAATTACAAATCTTCTTTGTTGCTGAAGGACAAAATATACCTGTGTTGTTTGCATATGAAGATAATATTCCAGTCAAACGCACAACCATTGTAGTTTATCATTGAAAACCTGGTGTTGTAAAACACGGACGTGGGAGCTTCCTGACAGCATCAAACCACATGACTGTACCTCGTATACAGCACCAAACTCTTTCATCCCTTATTTATTATTAACTGTGTCTTATTGGACAAGTGTAACTGCAGTCTTCATCCTTATTTGAGTTTGTTTTCCCTGACGACAGCTGAGCTCCTCTCCTCTGTGGTCACTCATAGCAACTCTCCTGAGTGACGCTTCTATTTCAATCTGTTTTCAACGCTAAAAGCTCCAAGTTGCATCATGCGCCGATCTGCAGCTGCAAAAAAAATGTGTTTATCTTCTGCTTTGGTATTACCTTTTATAACACACATCATTTTGATGAGTTAACAAACTGTAGCTTGATAGCAAACATTAATTAGGGAAGAAAAAAAATTCACTTTGCACCTGCCAGGTAGCATTTGTATACTGACAACAGTTGACTCTGGGTTTCCTGTTCATGGCTTTTAATGAAATCATACACTGTATTATTACATGTCAGCAGAGCTGCAGAACACATTTTGAGTAGGAAAGCTTAGATTCAACTAACACCAATAATGGCTTTGTTATATTTAGGTGTGTCATCATAACAACACGGCTTATGCATAATAAAATGGAATCCAGCCAAAAGAGGACAACTCAACAGCAAATGCACAGTAGTGTTATAAGTCCTGGATTGAGCTTGATCATTATTCAACATACAGTACTAATATGAAGTCAGTTTACTATTATTACATTAAAAAAGGGTTTTTACTATTTTTACTTCTAGTCCATGATATACACAAAACTGACTTCCTTTTGGTCTTTTCAAAGAAATAGAGAAAAAGAGGCAAAAACGTTGTCTAGAGATGGCAAAAGATGCTAAACATAATCCTGTATCCATCGGCGCTGCCTCAAACTCCAATCAACACTTCCTTGACCCAGAGTCGCATCTGTCAACAATATTTTTGATTAAAATCTGTCTTTCAGATAGCCTGCAAAAAAAGAAGATGAGGGCCAAATGTTGGACTGTGCAGGATGAGTGCAGATCCCACCTGCGACTTGAAACTTCCGACTGGACTCCTTTGCCATTCAAGGAGAAGGAATCTCTCTTTGAATTGCCTCTCCCAAGGTTTCTTTGTTTGTCCTCATACTGTATGTTAAGGTTTGTTGGGATTTGTTCCTTGTCCTCTAAGAGTGCTTTGGTCAGGTTCTGTTTGTCGCATGGGCCTGTAAAGCCTGCTGAGGCATTCTATATGATATTGAACTATACCTATAAACCTGACTTGACTTCTATTGCAGTTAGTCTTGAATGTATGGCAAGTTTGTGACCGCTTTAATATCACTTGCAGTATATATGGAAAGTTTGTGGTTGTATTCTTTTTATCCTGCAGGCCTGAACTGAAGCCAACAATACCACAAGTTAAGTTAAGTTGCTTAATTTTCCCTCTTATTATTATGTCTCATGCAAGGTGAAGAGTGAATTAAGGACAAGTTCCAGTGATAAAGGTCTGATGATGGTTGTTTGTTCAAAGTCTCTGCATGCATGTTTTCTATCAGCCTGTGTGCATCTAGACTCTTTGTTCAGATGATCTCCAGGGTGCATTATAAGTCGCAGGGTCAGTGTCTCCTCTGTTTGCCTCTGAACTCACTAACACTGTATTTAATTAGGCCTCTAATCAGCCACTAAACACACAATAAAATGAGACAATCTGTATCTGTTTACCTCCCTCTTTCCTCTCTAACACACATACACACACACACTGCATATTTGCATGTTGTTGGTAAAAAAAAAAAAATCATTTATCACGGAGAAAGATCAAGGTCATGGCTGCTCTTCACAACCAATTCTCTGAAAGCAATTAAACTGTTGGTTGTTGAAGTTCAGTTGGAGGACACGGACTTAAAAACAATAGCGGATGACAGCTTCTCTCCACTATCTCACCCCGTGTTTTCTTGCAGCAGTAATTATATTTGCAGATGCTGTTGTTAAGACTAAAAAGCTGCAGAAGTTTTGCAATCAGTCAGCAATATTCAAAGAGTTCTCTTAGATAGCATTATCAGTGTTTAGAAAGAGAGTCACATGTCAGTGTATTCGATTGGAGGTCATCGCTGTGTTAAGACTTAAGTGGGGAATAAATGTCGTCTGAAGTATAGAAGAATAACAGAAATATCTCTGTAAATATTTAGGTGAGATGTTAAGTACAGTGGTTCATTTACTTTATTTGTTTAATAGCAGACAACATGCTAAAAAAAACAGCCCAACTGTTCCTGCTGTTCCCAGGAGGGATCCCATTGAGACGCATCTCACCTGGCTCCTTTAGCTGCGAAGCTAGCTTTTCCCAAACTCCCTCCTGGTATGTGCACTCCTGCGCAGGCATGGCATCAACTTGCCAACAATGTCATGCTCCATCCTACCCTTACTCATGAACAAGACCCTGTAATACTTGATCTCCATCGCTTGGGGCAGTAAACCGCCCATCCCAGCCCCGACCCACCCAGAAGGCAAGGTTAAGCTTTTTCTGGAAATTGTTATGGCCTCAGATTTGAATGTGCTGATCATCATCACAGTTGCTTAATAATATAAAAGGAACCAAAATAATTTAACCACGAATAACCAGTCGAACACATGTTTTGTACTGCTGACATGCATAATACATGTTGGACTGTCCGATTTATTTAAATGCATATGAATAATAAATACACTGCTAGCTGGAAGTCATTTTAATCCCATTTGCAGAGAGACTAGTTTGAGATAAATGATGCGTACTTTAATGTCTAATGATTGATCTCTACTGTAACATATGAAGATCCATTTTTATAGTAAATCTAAATGATTTTACTATAAACTTGGCCCCTAGGGAAGATCTTAAGATATGATGCATTACTACTATGCATTCAAATATGAAGTTAGTTCCATACATACATAGTCTCAATCATTTATTCAATCTAAACAGGGATGAGCAGGCATACTTGCATATTGTCAGAGCCTCATGAGATGTTTCTCCATATGGCCTGAATCTGCTACAGCTGGGAGAGAGACGTACACAGTGTTCTATACACACAATACACTCCATAACCTGCTTTCAGCCTCCATGCAAAAAGGAAGGACAGCAGCAGACTCGTTATTTAACTGGCTTTTGACAGCTGGGGCATAGCAGAGGGACAGTGTGTGAGTGCATAG
>NW_027466864.1:3820000-3917500 GCF_046128005.1 Genypterus blacodes | reverse complement strand
ACCACGATGATAAGCAAACTAGCTATGAGAGAAGATGTGGTGTTACTACTGACAACAATATAGCTGTACAAGCTGGTCTCACATATTATGGAACACTAGACAAGCAGCAATACTTAACTATATTATATATATATCAGTGTGTAAGCTGAGTATAACTGTCAGGAAATAAGGTTTTGCCAATAACCTATGAATATTACAATCAACCACATCTTTATCAATAATCATAGTTGCAAATTATCTGAGCTTTAGTCCACAAGGAGATGTTACGTAAAAACACAAGTTGGGAAATAAAAATACTTAAAATTACCTTACTTGAATTAACTGAAAATAATTTCAGTAAGAATGTCGTTATGGAAAATTGAAAAATGAATGAAAAATTAAAAATAATCGTTTGATCTTTAGATGAGAAGAATTCATTTAAAACAGTCAGGATTTTGGGAAATTTGCTTTTCATATATATTTCAAAATGCACAAATTAGTACCTTCATGTTCTCATACAACTTCACAAAATACAACTAGGGATGATTCAGTCGAAGTGGTGGATTATCTTTCCCTTTTGTGTAGAAGCAAAGAAAGATATGGATTTGGAAGTTTCTAGTTTTGCATTGAGATTTGAGCTAGAGTTGTACACTGAGGTGTCTCAGGTTTAATTCCTTGCTATTCTCACTCTTGTATGTGTTTGTTTATGCCTAACCTACAGGTCATGCATGCAGCTGGTCCTCTGACTTGTGCTTTGTAGATCCCGACCCTTGAGCCAAGGTGCGTCCAGTAGGTGAAGGCTGTCCGTCCCTCTAGTCTCCCTTTCTCCCCACCGCCCCCATCCTTCCCCAGAGTTCCCTATGTTAACCCTGCTGAGCATGTTTTACTATATCTGTCTACGGCGACGCTCAAGGAGTGGGACTCGTGGCGAGGCGCTGACCAGTCGACGGGCGGTGGAGTCTGGCCAGAGGGCAGTGCTGCCGGTCAGTGTGGAAGTGGAGCAGTATGCTGAGGAGGTTTTGGACTTTAGCTCCCACTATGGCAGTGAGAATAGCATGTCCTATACAATGTGGAACCTGGCCGGGGTACCCAACGTTTACCCCAGCTCCGGCGACTTCACACAGACAGCTGTATTCAGAGCTTACGGGATGTGGTGGGAACAATGTGCCAGTGCCCCACCACCTTACCGCCGTACCCCCAAAGACTTCTACAGCCAGGATTTTATTGAAGTGGCCTTTGAGGAACCCGTCTACCCAACAGCAGTGGAGTTGCTGGAGACCTATTACCCCGGGGCCATTGTCCAGGTCCTGGCCTGCTCTCACAACCCCTTCTCCCAGAACCCACCTACAGAAGTCAGGTAATGAGAATCAGCCATCATCCAAATAACCATACAACACCAACCAGTACGCACAATAGTGGGTTTAAACATGTCTTTGCTGCCTTCTAATCTTTGGAATGCAGACCTTAAATTACCTTAAATGACAATTTTAGAGCCATCCTTTAAGTCAATTGGTGCATTGGTTTATTTATTGAATTATACTCTTACACATAGATGGCTGGCATATATATTGTTTAGTGTATTTGCTTCTGTTGTATAATTTTCATGTTTCAGAGTTCATGAAAGACACGTGAAAAGTGCTCTATAAATAATGTTCCTGATTACGTGGCAAAATATTCTCAAGTTCAGAGTATTTCCACCACAAAAAAAACGGTGCTTGCTCATAAAATCCTGTTCCCAGTCCAATTTCTTGGCTCCAAAAACGTACTGGAAAAGGAAAAAAGAATATTGGCATCACAGGCCAGAATTTGTTGTTTACATGAATTATGTTTGCAAAAGAAAATACTTAAAAAAGCGTTCACCACTTCTTCCATTCCCTGGACCATCAAGTTTTTTGTTCATCTCTTAAGTTAGTGGAATTGCCATCCAGGGCCGAGCAGTGGCGCCACTACCTGGGAGGCAGTAGTCGAGTGGGTAGAGCTCGAGTGGGCAGTAGTCGAGTGGGTAGAGCTTCCGCTTAAGAACCGGAGGGTTGCCGGTTCTAGTCCCTGCCGAGGAGCCCCTGAGCAAGGCACCGAACCCTCAAGTGCTCCCCCCTCTGCGAAGGGTGGTAATATAATGTAATGTAAGTCGCTTTGGATAAAAGCGTCCGCCAAATGATCGTAATGTAATGTAATGTACCTTTTTGGTAGAAGGAGGGTAGTGTCTTAGCGGACTGGTACTCCAGTTTCTTCTACATAACAAAAAAGGTGTGAATACAGCAGTAAGTCATGTAGCATCACGTCTTTGAACTCGTAATCAAGCCTCACCTTGGAGATCTGCTGACAAAGTGCTTTCACGCTGCCTGAAACAGGGTTTTGAAGACACAATGACACTTGCAGTATACAAAACCTCAGTGAAGTATCACTCTGATTTTGAATTTATTTGGAAAACATTGCGTGTGAGCTCACTCAAATAAGTACAGGAAGTGACAATTCAGTGAGGTAAAGTAAAGCAGTATTAGTCAAGTAAAATAGTAGAACTATTTAACATTTTTGACTTGCCAACACCTTTGCATTCTGATCAATAATATACTGTTAGTTGATAACAAATACTTAACAGTATTATTTACTTAGAATAAATACTAATATGTAATAATTGTAACATCAGTTATGCTCTTTCTGCACTTTTGTATCATTTTGAAAAATAAATAGATATAGAAGAGATAGAGATATCAATGCACCTGTAGTTCTGCACCTCTGTTAGCACTTTGTGTGTAGCATTGTGGCCACCCATGTAGATTGCACTTGGTAAAAAAACTGAGGTCCTCTTACAAAAACAATATTTTGAAATAGGATTAGGCGGTCTTAAGAAAGAACACATGTTTAGACAGAGCCCCGTCACCAGCCTGTGCTCGTGGAATGTCTTGAGCTACTCTTACATTTAAGCTGGTTGTCTGTTACAGAAGAGAATTTATGTTTCACATTGAATGTATTCAGACTTATAGCGTTTGCAAAAGGTATAAACTGAGTGTTTGAACATATCTGTCATATCTGTATTTTATTGTCAGTCAAGGCCGATTTGATGAGTTGAAATTCTCCGATAGTAGAAACAAAATATTGCCGATGTTGTTGTGAGCTGGAAATAAGGTACATGTATGCATGATTGTGTAATGTCATGTCCTGTGTCATCAATCAATCCTGTGGGTTATTTTCTTTAATGCTGCTGAATCAAAGTTATGCTGGATTGAAATTTAAAATTCCTTGTGGACCTTACAGCCACTTTATGTTTCCGTTTTCATGTGAATTATTCCCTAAAAGTGGCTCTTCTTTCTGGCCTTTTCCTGACCCGACCCTCACCCGTAGTGCCTTTACCCTCGGCCATGCTGCTGAATCCTTGTCTGTGGTTTTAAAACCAACTTTCGCATACATTACTGCCACCAACCGGGCTGGAGTGTGAGGTCATATTGCAGAATAATCATTTCTGCGCATTTTTAATTGATTAATTAATAATGATTGATAGCGTTAGTACTGTGTGTGGTCATTATCTACTACCACTGATTGTGTTACACATGACGGTACATAAGTGGTGTTTTTCTCCTCTTTCAGGTGGGAGGTGCTGTGGTCCCAGGAGCCCACAAAGGTCCTGGCCCCCCAGGCACGCCAGTTTTCTCCCAACATCAAACATATCAACTTCCCCACCAACCTGCTGCGTCTGGAGTTCAACAGCTCTCTGCTGGAATACTACACTGAGCTGGATGCTGTTATCCTGCGCGGGGTAAAGGAGAGGTCCATGCTGGCCCTCTACAAGATGCCCCTCATAGACATCAGTGACCTGAGTGACAGTGAGGAGGAGCTGTCTGATTTAGGAGGTCCTTTCAGACACACAGGTGACGGCAAGCTCCAGACCACGGGCAACGGATACTTTGATAAACTGCCATATGAGGTGATTACAGATCAAATATGTGCACTCAATCACTCAGGGCTGAATAAATGAATAAGTTTGTTCTGATTTTTTTTTCTATTTAGAAGTGTACGGTATAGTTTCCATGGAGAACAGGTGCATTTGATGTTTGAGATCCCATTTTTGCCGATCATGAAATCAGTGATCCTCACTGTTATTGAGTGTTTAGTTGTCTTTTAGCTCACACAGATCTCTATCGTAAGTTAACTAGTAACGTAGAATGAGGCAGACATTTTTTTTAGCTATGGTTACCTGGAGTTTAATATGCCTTTACATTTATCAGTCCTGGCACTGGGACCTGACACCTGCCAGCCAATCAGAAATGATCATTCTTGGCCATGAGATAATAGCAATGCTTTTAATTTGGTGCACTTAATTGACCTGACAGTTAAACATATGAATATCAAATCAAATTAAGGTCACTGTCAACATCCCGGCCTAAAATTGTTAAACCTTCACTGTACTGAGTGTGTATGCATTTTATTTTACAGTATCACATACACACGGATACCTGAACATTCTGCTTTGGAGCATTCTGACACTCGATCGCGTACACACTCACGGACAAAGTCATTTTCATGCCACGCAGACGTCTGAGCCGAGCTTCAAAACAGCGGGCAGGACTCTTGATATTCATTCGCTTATCTCCTCTCCAAACCGCCGCCATTAACGGCAGTCTTCACAACCGCCGTGTGTTTGTTTCAGAAACACAATATAGCTATTATCTGTCAGCTGATACCCGCTTGAACACTGTGTATTGTTAATTCACTGCAACACACACACACACACACACTCATGCAAACACAGTGATTCATTCTCTTCGAGAGGCGTATGAACACCGTGCAAAACAAGTCGGCTCACCTCCACAGCGATTGTGCTATCAGAGCTCTGTGTCCCCGATAAGCACTATTTAGATCTGTCTGACAGAAGGGACACAATTAATATTCTCTTCTTTATTCTCCTTTGCTCTACCGTGCTTTACTTCACATTTTTATGGGATAATCCATTCTAATTTTTGCTTCTACTGAGCTTTCAAATGCTCTTACAAGTATAACAACTCTCTACTCACACCAAATGCTTCACCTCGCATAAAAGTTAAGAGTTTTACTTGAAGCTAAGTTAAAATAAATTGTAAAATAAATACATAAAGGTTGGAATGAATTAAAAAAACAACCAAAAGTTTTCAGATCAGTAGAGGTGTTGCATTCTCTCCTACAGGCTGAGTAAATGATCAATAAACCAAAATGAGGCTGATTCTAAATGTTTTTTTTACTGACAAGGGCAACATCTTCTGCACTTAAGTATAAATCCCTAAAGTAGTACTACTGCTGTTATATAAATGTGAAGGAAAAGAGTCTGTGTGCTGTACTTTAGTAGAGGTACTTATTACTTCTAAGTCCTACTACATTCTACTTTTTATTCATGTGATTTGCTGCTATTGACTGTTGACTTTCCCCGGTCTTACCAGTCTGATCTTTTGTCTCCCCTCTCCTTTCCTTACATCCCCCTCATATCTTGTCCTCCTTTTTCTCCTCTCCTGTCTTACCCCCTCTCCCCATCTTCTGCCCGTAGCTCATCCAGCTGATACTGAGCCACCTGACCCTGCCAGACCTCTGCCGTCTGGCCCAGAGCTGTAAGCTGCTGCACCAGCACTGCTGCGACCCGCTGCAGTACACCCAGCTGAGTCTGCAACCCTACTGGGCCCGGCTGAGTGACGCCTCCTTGGGACACCTGCAGAGCCGCTGCACCCTCCTCCAGAGGCTCAACCTGTCCTGGACCGGCAACCGCGGCGCTCTCACCGTGACTGGCTTCAGCAGGTCAGACTGTCGGCTACAGTAGATACGTGACCTTGTAAAACTAGCAGATAGCGGAAAACACCGGTGTTGTTTTTGTTGAAATTTTGGAGGGAGAGAGTGAATCTGTGCACTTTTCTTTGTTTCACAGTCTCTCACAAAGTCTCATTAATTGTTGTCTTCTGCCAAAATCTTCTAAAATTGTGTTGTGTTGTGTTGAAGGATAGATTGTCTATGAAATTTTATTAGGTGCCAGATTTACAACATGTACTAGTACAAGTCATTTATCTTCATTTAGTGGTGACCTTTGAAACCTTTGCAGTACTTGATTGCGCAGTGTATCCACTTGCTGCTCTAACTTACTGCAGCCCCACCGTGCACACTGACTGAAAATGGGCCTAACTGTTTCATTAAGGCAAAAACCTACTCTGTTCTGATCTGAAGCAGAAGTGTTTACTGTCAGGTCAGCATCACAGTGTTAACCTGAATAGCATTTTCAGGACTTCAGGGCTGGAGGTCTGTCCGTTTGACCCTCAAGTTTGCAGCATGCAGTGTGCAGAATGGATCAAACTCACACACTGAAGCTCAGAAAGAGAAAACAGTGAAACCTTGGCAAAACTACAATACGTTGACATCTGCACTGGGCCTGAAGATTCACCAGGGAAAGAGAAGGTGCTTGAGGGAGGAGAGACGGGGGCCCTGGCATTGACCGGTACTTCTTACAAAGTCAGCCAAATCAGTGGAGTAAAGCTCAGTGACAGGATGCAAACCAAAGCTTGCAGAGCATCAGGGCTCCCGTCACGGAGGAGGAAGACTCAAGCATTGAGGGACCCACCCAACCAATAAGATCTCCAACAAAGAGGAAGATAACCAGGCACAACCCTATTTGATGTGGTCAAGTGTGGCTGATAAGAAACAGTGGGAGACAATTAACACCGACTTGACCCAAGCTTTGGAGCCACTCAAAGGCACGGTGCATCTCCAAGTAAGCTACAGTAACATCAGGAAGGCAAGGGATTGTGGGATGCAGAATGAAGAATTCCCTGTGGAGCCCTCTGTATCAAAGATACGCCCAACGGATCGCTGAAGAAGGAGGGCGTCCACTTGATTACCCCAACCTGCCAACCGTCTGCCACCACTAACATCAAGGCAATCTTCAAGTGTGTTCTTGCACATTGGATAAGAACATCTCATCCAGTGCTGAATGAATCCAACTATGGGTTAAATGAAAAGAAAGACATGTGCCAGTGTCTTTTGCTTTCATGGAATAATGAATTATGACAGGAGGACTCGAAAGTCAATGTAAGATGACTGAATCCCTCTCTCTCTCTCTGTCTCTCTCTGTCTCTCTCTCTCTCTCTGTCTCTCTCTCTCTCTCTCTCTCTATCTCTCTCTCTCTCTCTCTCTCTCTCTCTCTCTCTCTCTCTCTCTCTCTCTCTTCGCCCTCCTTCCACCTCTTTCTGTCTATTCCCATCCTCAGCTTCATGAAGGCCTGTGGTCTTAGTCTGGTTAGTCTGGAGTTGTCCTGCTGCCACTTCCTGAGTGATACCTGCCTGGAGGTCATCTCCCAGACTTGTCCAGGTCTCCATGAGCTCAACCTGTCCTCCTGCGATCGCCTCCACCCTCAGGCTTTCACACACATCTCAAAACTAACACGCCTGCACAGGCTGGTGCTCTACCGCACCAAGATAGAGGTAGGCAGAGTCAGTGCTGTGTGTGTGTGTGTGTGTGTGTGTGTGTGTGTGTGTGTGTGTGTGTGTGTGTGTGTGAACCCAAGAACAAACCCATTCTGATGAGGTCATTCAGGACTACACTGTAACATTGTTTCTGTATGATGTCATATTGTTAGTATTTGTTTTCATAAAGGATTAGCCATTTCTTTTTTTGGTCCTCACTTCACTTCGTTCTTTAATTTTCCTCCACAAAATCATCGCAGTTGCTGTCTCTGCCTTGTTTTGTTGCAGTGTTACTTGCAGTCTTGTCTTTCTAGGTGGAAGAGATGTTTGCGTCTCTATCTGCTGTTTTTCTGAACAAAACTCAACTTTCCTGTTGCTTAAGATGAAGTCTTGCAGCAGCCCTGTTCTAAGTGAATATTCATGAACTAACCCGCTCACACAGATTTGAAGACCTCCCCAGGTTGACCCCACCACAGTACAAATTATAGGCTGAGAACAGCTAATTGTCTGTTGTTTACCTTCATGAAGAACCAAGTCGACTCTGAGCCCAGGGGGTCCTAAAGACTGCGGCTGCTCAGGTTCAGGCCTGTCTGACGTGAGAAACCGCTGTCTCGTGTTGCCGTGTTGCACCTGAGCATTTGTGCAGTGTTTGTCATGTTCCAGGCAGGCGGTGTGGGCAGAGGTAGTGTCGTGTTTCTGCGGTGGAGCCAGGCAGCGTGTTGCAGGTTGTTTATAGCGAGGCAGACAGAGCGAGCTGTGTGTCTGTTTGAGGCCCCGACATCTCAGCTGTCATTACCCTGTCACCGCTCTAATTAAATGGCTAGCTCGTCGGAGAGAGGCGTTTATAAAGATGCCAGCGACTGAGACGGGCACAAACACACACACACACATAACGCAACACAAGAGGCTTTCACTTTCATGTCTCACACTTTCTTCTGCCACTGGCGTACATGTGTTGGCAGTTGCAGTGTTGAATTCCCATAACTCTGTCTGAGCTGCAGTGCCACTGGAGAGGCAGAGGTTATTTTAATGTTTATCTTTGGATTGTCATTGAGATAAGATGTCCAGTGTGTCTGTAATGTCTCAAGCTAGTTCTTAGCTGTAACCCCATAATCTGTATGAAAATTGAGGAGATGAGATTTTTCATAAACAATGATTTGAGTAATGTCCGTGACCGTCTCTGCCTCTGATGGGTTTTCATTTTCTCCTCTTTTTTTGTGGTGCAGCAAACAGCCATTCTGACCATCCTGACCTTCTGCATAGAGCTGAAACACATCAACCTAGGCAGCTGTGTGCGGGTGAGAATACACACACACACACACACACACACACACACACACACACACCCACACAAACCTAACCCTTGCATAAAATAGGACTGATTACATCTTTATTGTCCAATTGGATGAAATTGTGTTGTAACTTGTAGTGTAGTGTAACTTTACACACCTTAATCCAGATATGCAGTATGTATGCCATCATCATTTCATTACATTCCATCTCAGCAGTCATCCTGTCTCTTTGTGCCTGTGACATATGGACACATGTTGACACGTCACATGTGAGTCTACACTGAAGACTCAAAGACTCATCCGTCCACCTCATCACGAGCTGGGTTTCAAGCCAGTTGCTGGATATTTGAAGCTAATTATTGCGCAGAAATGGTTGAAAGGGTGAAATACAGCCAGCATTACCGGACGCAAAGGAAGAGTAACTGCTTTGCAAGCACACATCAGTTCTTGAAAGCCTATTTCCCTTTTCTCCTTGTGGAGGCACTCTGCTGCATTAGAGCTGTATTCAGGTTATGTGCCTCAAAGCAGCTAATCAGCCTTTCATAATTACCACATCTCAAAAGTTTACACACAGAAGTTACAGTCACGCGTACTCACTCCATTATTTCCTCTGCTAGCATCATTTTCTCATAGTTTGGCACAGTAACCGCAAATGTATAGGTTCATTTGATGGTTTCTATCACTAAAACCTTATGCTAACTGTTGCAGCAAAGACGTCTGAAAGTCTTCTGACTCTTAACCCTATTACGAACGACAATAAAACACAGAAAAACACGTCATACATAAATACATAAGAACCTTCAAACCGACATCCGAGTGGTATTTTTGAGAAGCGCGCAGAGCTTGGAACCTCTCCAGAGACGCTCCGTGTGTATCCGTACACTACGCATGCTGGAAAGAAAGTCAACTAAGTGTTTCTGCTGCCTTTTCCTCCCGCAGATTGATGACTATGACGTGATAGCCAGTATGCTGGCAGCACGTTGCCGCTCACTCCGCTCTCTTGACATGTGGCGCTGCAGAAACCTGACAGATCGAGGCCTGGCTGAGCTGGCCTCTGGCTGCAGGTAGGCAAAAACCAGCCGCTTCATCTTATTCTTGTGCTTCTCACCGAGGAGAGTAAAGATTATTGGCATCATTTTCCACCTCCGTTTACCTCCTAAAGCTAAGCTGATATATTATACAGTATATATTTGTTGGTGCGATGTGAGCCTCTCCACTTTTCCCTCTTTTGTCTTCTTATAATATTGTATTTGAATATTTTTTGAAGAAAACAACAAAATACAAAGCTAACAAAGCTGACAAGGTCAAAGAACATGACAGGGGCCTCCAAGTGCCTCCTCCAGTGAAAATGCATCCACAGTATTTCCCTGCTCTGGTCTGCTCTCTCAGGATGCTGGAGGAGCTGGACCTGGGCTGGTGTCCCACTCTGCAGAGCAGCTCTGGATGTTTCCAGCATCTGGCCCGTAACCTGCCACGCCTGCGCAAGCTCTTCCTCACTGCCAACCGCACCGTCTGCGACTCGGACGTGGAGGAGCTGGCCACCGGCTGCCCGTCGCTGCAACACCTCGACATACTGGGTAGGCAGAGATGACACTGTGCACATATGCGACTATTTCAATATTTAGATGTGTTCGTACTCGTCATAACTGATGGAATCGTAAGCATTCTCATTGGTTTTTATTCACACAAACATTGGAGCAGTATTGAGTTAGCTGCAGTCTGATGTCAGTAGAAACATGCATATGTTGAACAATGGAGGTGTCTAAGCCTACTTTTAGAGCCACATTAGATCTGTAATCATGCTGATTGTTCTCATTAGCAGCTTAGTAATTGATACAGTTTCATGCCGCACATATCAGTGGTGAGCCGTATCATAAGTTCACATTTTCAGAGCGACTTAAAAACTCTAAAGTAGACTGAAAACAGAAATCCCATCATATGGTTAATATTAATAAGGCTATAATATTGCTCACTAAGCAAAGTTGCAGCAGCTCTCCACAGCGGTAAGTGTGGCGCTCCAGTTGCCTAAGGTGACGGGCTTGACAGCACAGTAGCTTGACATCTTCAGGCTGTATAAAGCAGAGATCTTTGGCTCTTACAGGAACGCCTCAGCTAGGCTTGAGTGCAAATCAAATGTAATTAATTTAATAAAAATGTTTCTTGTGACCATCAATAGTTGGATTTTAGTTGTAAATATATGAAAAAGATCATTCACAGGGATTCATATTTATTTTTACAAATTTAATTAGTAACTTAATGAGCCAGTTTCTCAAACAGATCAGTCACAACGAGAATGATATTTGATTACATTATTGTTCAGTTGTATTTGTGTGAATTATCTGGAAATCAACGTAATCACACCATCCTTTCATTTCTGTTGACACATCTCTCTGACAGGTACCCGTTTAGTGAGCGCCCCCTCACTGAAGAAGCTCCTGCAGTCCTGCCCTCAGCTCATCCTGCTGGACGTCTCCTTCTGCTCCCAGATAGACACTCGGGTCGTTCAGGAACTCTCTGTTCTCTTCCCCAACGTGGCCATCAAGAAGAGCTTCACCCAGACTCTGCCCCAGAGTGAATAAGGAACACGTCAGATGCAGCTGGAGATTGCCCAGTGGCCAGCGGCTGTATCAGACACCAGCTTTTCTTTTATCAGCTGTACTGGGTGCAGCAGCTTTTTTTGGGGGGGGTGAAACTAACAGAAGATAAAGAATTTAAGACTCCCAAGTCACAAGATAACAGAATGAGGCTGGGTTTTTTTTTTTGTTTTCTTTGGACACTTGAAGTCAGGGTTGTTGCTGCAAGGCTGCAAAGTTTTCCCAGAATTTGAATCACTATTTATTTTTTGCCAAGCAAGACAAGGCTGGGAAGTCAAGCCTTTGTATCGAATGCAAAGAGACAAAAAGTGTGAAAATCTACAGTAGCCCTTTTTGGAAAGTGCTCCAGTAGCTCTGGCATGAGGCAGCATGAGGCAGCATGAGGCAGACACCACCCATGTGAGCTGTACTGCTAATAATTTAATAATTAATTAAAGGTCAGGGCCTTCGTCTGTGCCTTCTCCGAATGTTCTGGCTGGTTGAACTCGATAGGGTCAGCGATTTAATTGGAGCTCTGACTTGTGTCATTCTTAAAGCATCTGACAAATTTGTTCTAATTTGCACGTTTCTTTTAAATGAATGGGCGGGAAAAAAGCTCACCAAATCTTCAGAGTTAAAAAAGCAAGATGCGTCAGCGATGATAGAAGCGTGGGTTTGATGTGATGAAGCCATTTAAGGCAGGTTGTAGTTTTAAAAGGTGATGGACTGGAGTCATTGAAAGTCTTATTCCTGAACACAAGACAATCATAACCTCAGATTCACAGAAGTCTAAATATAGCACACAGTGTTGAACAGATTGAACAAAACCATCGGCCAACAGGCACTTCACACTGTTGCAGTTGTCATAAACACAGATTGGTAGTCGATGGTTACCTGCTCATGGCTGTAGCCGCCTGTACCCTGCCCACCAAAGTGACCCGGTGGTGACGGAGTGCAGCACTGTGACTCAAGCTGAGGTTTAAAATGACACGTCATGTAAATATGCGACTTCTGTGTTTGTCCTGAAACTCAGGGTTTATATACATTTCATCTGGTTCTTTTACTCTTTTTTTGTTTTTACACATTCACACACTCTTTTTCCCTCCAGAAACCAGCACAACAGACGTCCTTATAGAGAGTAACAACACGGGCCACAGAGCTGTGAGTGTCACTGCCCACTGCTGTGCTTCAGACGAAACCAAAATCACAACAAACACGATGCAAACATTCACTTAGCACTGATTAGCTTATGGCTCGTATGAATGTCGCTGTACATGTGATGGTGAAAAATATATTGCGAATATGCTGATGCTACATATTTCATTTGTACGTGTTTATGTTTGTGGAACACTCGAAGGTTTCTTTTGGACTTGTGCTGATTAGTATGTCAAAGATAATTGTGCCTTATATGTTTGAATGTGGTTCGATGTTCACCTGATTGTCGCCAGGCTTTTGCTTTCATGCCCTTCAACCACAGTAATATGCAGAAACCTGGTCTTTACTACCACAGCTATGTGTGTTTGACCACTTTATATGCCATAAACTATATCAGCCATGCTAATAATATGCAACTATTCAATTCCGTTCCCCTCTGTAATAGAAGGGTCCTTTAAAGAAACAATCTGGCATCGCGGGGAAGTACGCTACTTTGCAGTCCTGACAGATTAACAAATGAGGAATCGTACATTGGATTGTAAATAGAATATACATGTAGGCACTGCAGCCGCGTCTGACTTACAGAAGATAACACACACACACACGAGCATCAGAGTTTAAGGAGTGATAACACATTCATGCAGAAGCCGGTGTTCATGTTTTTATTTTATGACTTCTCATTTACAAATCACACAATCACACTTGGGTAAATTGAATATGGACGCAGTGTTAGATGAGGATACATTCAGATTTAGCACCGGTACATCTGCAGTTCTTTCATTTGTTTAAGGGTCCATTCTGAAACCTTTGACACGCTTTAATGTAAGAAAACATTGTACGGATCTGCTCCCAGCCTCTTGTTGTAACACTGCTCCACACACTGAGTGAAAACGGATTGTGGGTCTCTTTATGACAACAACCAGGGATTACAAAGCACAGACGCTAGCCAAACTCTCACTTCTTTGGCATCCGTACTTTATGGATGTAACTAAATTAAGATCAATTTGAACTTAAGACTATTGATTGAGCTTACCGGATGCATTTCTATAGGCCGTCTTCACCTTGTTGCAGATCTCCGTGTTTGTTTGGCCCGTACTTGGCTGTGGTATTTATCCCCCGCTCCCTTCATTGTGACTGTGGTTCTGCTGTGGTAGATGATTTGTTTACAATCATTCAGACTACTTTAGTCGCTGTGGGACGCCAAGACTGACGCTGAGTTTGATGGGCGAACAAATGTGCCCCCCCCAAAAATGTCGGACTGAACCTTTTTAAAAATGCGGCATTAAGCGTTAACGTCTACCTAAAGCCAGCTGTTTTCAGTCTGGATTGTGGTTTAAACACACTGGGTGATGGAGTGTGTAACAGGCACACTCACACATCCCTTCCCTCTCAGATGATGCAAACATGACTTCAGCGAGTGGGAATCAAGTAGTCGGAGCTGAAAGCAGTCGTATTCATTAGATGGAGCTGGTTGACTGGAAGCCAGATGCGCATTCATCACATTTCACTGAGGCTGCGAGCGATTTGAGTGTCGTTTCAAGGATATTTTAGAAAACGATCATTACACCAATCACTACAGAATGTTCCGGAGTGGACTTGTCGTAGCAGGAAAAGCACAGGTGTAACTAATATCATTAATGATGGCTCTGCTCCATTTAGATTCGCCAACAGGCTCACTGACACACCTGAGCGGAACACGCCTGATTGATGATGTTAGTTATACCTGTGTTCCTCCCGCTGCTAACACAAGTTCAATATTTAATCATTCACTCCAGCCTTCTTCTCCACTCGTGTGACATCATCCTCTTTGCTTTGTACAGGTGATCTGTTTGACCACTGAGGCAGTTTGATGAATTACTTTGCAATGTTTTTGTTGTACAGTACGACTCTCCTACCTTGAATGAGCGGGATGATGATGATGATGATGATGCTTTGCAGTTGTGAGTGTTGCTCCTGTGTGCCATTGGTTGGATAGCAGTGCTGTGCCCTGTGCTGCCATGTGAGGAACCACCCATCCATCCATCTTCACCCCGTGTGTAATACGTTTGTGAAACTGGGTATTTATGATTTCACCATATTTTCAATAAAGTCAAGGCTGATGGCTGGGCGGTAGTCGGCGTCTTTGTGGCTCCTTTATTCTTCCCCGTCCTCGTTCCGACCTCTAGGACGTGGATTCTGTAGGGAAGCAGACCAGTGTGTGTTACAGGGAGGAAACCTGCACCTGCAACCCAGCACACAAGCTTCTTGCTGTTCAAATCTGATAAATATACACAAATATACACACAGAAGAGTTTTATTTGCCGGTTCTCCATTGACGCCACTCTCCCGGCCTCTGTAAACATGTACTTTGTTACTGTGATCACGCTGAGGTTTCATACGGAGGAGTGTTTAGGAGGAAAGTAGGGTTGTCTACTGATCCACAAGGACTAGTGAAGCCATTAGTCAGGATGAGTGACTGGATAGTTGTGGTGGAATTATCCTTTTTGCCTTAACCCTGTGCCATTTTACACTCTATTAATACCACAGGGAGAACTGACATTAGCTTGTCTTCTTAACGGCCTTTTAATGAATTGTTTATGCCTGGTTTAATGATGTATATTGTGGCCCTGTAATGTGCCCTAATGATGGAGAACGAGGCGGCCTCGGCTGAAGTATTAATTTGGACTGCCTCCCCAATGATTATTCCTCAGCCACCAACGCCACCGCTGCCGCTGCTGTGTGAATGTGTGTGTGTGTGTGTGTGAGAACGCCTCTGCGAACGTGATTCATGGAAGCTTTCCGCTCTGAGCTACGGCTTGATTTCTTACTGTCATGCTTCTCTACGAGGCTGATATATCCGGCGGGGATCCACAGCAATTAGTTCAGCTTTTTATTTGTCTTTCAAGAGCTTACGGACAAAGCCTGATGAATCTGCAGGGGAAATATATGGATGGATATATTGTTCCTGAATAATAAATCCAACATTAAATCGTAAACAAGGGATGGGTTAGAGAGATTTCGACGAGGATGTCCTCTATAGTCTGTTTCTCTCTCTCTCTCTCTTTCTTTCTCTCTCTTTCTTTTCTTCTACCTCTGCTATATCTTTAATAAAACCACAAGAGTGACACCAGGACATACCTTCAAATATAACAAATATGGCAGCACCCTGGCGGAGCAGTAATAGTCGTCTCTTCAGTGAGACGCTTGTCACTGTGGTCGGCCCGCACTGATCTTCCTCGGCTGGGACTCGACAGGCCTCAGACCTGCCTGAGGGAGGCCTCGCTGTGATACCCGTCATTATGCGGCTTGGCGTTGGCTTCTCTGGTTTCTCGGCTTATAGACTCTAACAATGAAGGCGTCCCTGTCACTCCTCTTACTGCTCTTACGTCTACAAATTGTATTTTTGTTTTGTTTTTAAGGATATTGAGAATGTCACTGCCGAGTTGTCTGAATTCCGTGTTGTGCTCTGTAATCCGCGGGTAGCTTTTCAAAAACAGCGGACGTGAGCGGTGTTTCCTTTGGCTAAATCCACGAGGATAACACGGCTTTGTTTAAAGGTGCTGTGTGTGGTATTTTACACATATTGGTGAATTAACTATGACACCTTGGTTTAATTCCAGTAAGTGACACTGTGGTGAAGATGATCGGTGCCGTGGATCTGCTGCTAGTTTGTATTTCTCACCTTACCTGCTTGTTTGTATCACAGCCCATCTCTGCTTCTTCGCTCAAAAAGTTTTGTCATTAACTGAAGAGGATAAACATGCAGGTTTTTCCATTCCATTTCCACTCTTCTCTCCTCCATCTGTCTGAAACAGCGAGAAAGCGAGTGTCCTCATCCTGTTTGGAGATGAGGCAAGCCCGCATATTTCCCCCGAATGAGGGGAGCTCAATTGTTGAAGGAGGAGGTTATTTGCTGTGTTTTGAACCGCCGTTTCTATCTTCCTTTTCTTCTGTACTGCATCTAAAGTGGCCTCATGCATCATCACCTTTACACGAAGCCACTCACATGCTCCCTAAAAGAGGACGAGGGCTGAGGAAGCACAGCGCAGACCGGCCTCGCTGAGTGATGAGCATGTTACCCAAACAGGCCGAGCAATTAGCCTGAATAATTATGCGTTGAAGGGGAGACACGATTCGCCCCGGTGATCAGCAAAGTTCATGTGAAGTTATAATTAAACAATAACTGGTTTACAAATGAACGCACGCGCGCATTTGTGTACTTAAGTGTGCAAAGTGTAATTAGCTGCGATGCATCTGAGTGAGATTGAAGAACAACAATGTCAAATGGTGGAATTATGTTCAGCTTGTGAGCCTGTGTGACTGTTTGTATGTGTGTGTGTGTGTGTGTGTGTGTGTGTGTGTGTGTGTGTGTGTGTGTGTGTGTGTGCATTGGGGGGGAGGGGCAGGGGCCATGTGAGGTAGTGTGAAGGCCCCGTTCATCCTCACACATTTCAGTGATGGATGTGAAAAGAAACAGCACAAAGTGTCAAGATTTGGAATAAAGTTGGTCATAAATAACCCCTAATCAGTCTGAAACATGTTATCATGACAACATCTTATATTAGTTGATGTGATTTGAAGAAGATATTATGTTGCACTGACTGAAAGTTCATTTAGGGCTTTCATCCGTCACTTTTCCCACAATGCTGCGACTCGCATGGGGGCTGAGGATGCTGACTCAGCGTTGTGACCACACAGGTTAGAATGCAGGAAATACTGTGCGTCTCCACTTTGTTGCCTTTTCGCTGGTGGCACTCGTCACCTTACATCATCCGATACATAACACACAGCCACGGCTCTGCATCGCCCACACCTCCAAATGAAACCCGATCTCCTCTACATGAAGTCAGGTTTAAATGCAGCATGATGGGGAAAGGGAGACGATTGGAAAGAGGAGGTATAATCCTCCGTTACCTGATAAAAATCAGTGTGTAAAAGACGCTTCAAACAGTTCAGGCCCGGACCTAGCTGCATGTCTGAGCAGGCTGTCCCCACTGACATGTCCCCTCACTTTCAGCATCAGATTTTTAGGAGCAACTCATAACAACAAAGACATCTGAGTGTGTAAAACCAGTGTGTGTGTGTACATACATATGTGGGTTAGTGTGATTATCGTGTCGAGCCAAGTAGTTCTCTCTTTCTAGCAGTCCTGGCATGTTGACTTGTTGTTGTACTGGGCATTGTCCTTTTGATTGCATTATAATTTCTGATCATATAGCTGTGATACTCACACAGACACATGATAAACTAACAGCCTTGGTCTCCTGCTGCTTTCACATTAGATCTACACCAGAACTCGGACTGTGTTAGCATCATGTTTTTGTCATTTGATCATGATTTGTCAGACTTGTATAGATGTATTTGGGCCCCTCGCCCTTGGGCCGCGCTGACGTCGCTAGATGTCGCTAGAGCACCTATTATCCCCCTCCCCTCCTCTTCCTCAGCTCAGCCCCACAAGCGGTGTGTATGTATATGTGTGTGTGTGTGTGTGTGTGTGTTTTCTTTCTGGGAGTCTAATGGGAAATTTGAAGTCACCTAAATAAAAAGGAAGGTGTAATTAACGCGACGCGCTATTAATTGCATCTGCCAGAGAGCGGATGAAGGGCACAGGGGCGCACTTTTTGATGATTGGGCTCCATGAAAGATCTCCTCCAAAGATCAGAGGGGGCTTTATTTCTGCGTGTCACCTCATGCCAGGGGAGCCAAACTGCGGGTCAACCGGCTGTGATGATGCAGAGAAAAACATCTTTTTTTAAATTCCAAAAAACTGTGAGAGAAAGTGATGCTGTTACGAACACCTCCTCCTCCTCCTCCTGATGAAGAGCAGCTAGTACGAGGACACATCGACACCACCACAGAGAATAAAATGAGAATAAAATGAAATATAAAAAAACACTATAAATTGACTTTTGAGTAAGCCAGCACAGGCCTTCTTTAACTCCTTGTAGGGATATTAATATTATAGTAATTTCTCACAAGGGGATAGATGATGTCCCATTTTACAAGATCATTAAATAAACATTCTGTGCTGTATCTTTCCTCGCTGCAAAACGAAGTATATGTTTAACTACAGACTAGCGACATCATCACACTGCGAGTCCCTGCAGCGGTGTTATATTGATTTATTATTGCCTATAGTAACAGGCCGTGTGTGTGTGTGTGTGTGTGTGTACTTGTGAAATCTGCTGCTCTGTTAAGTTTAATTTAGTGTTAAATCGGTGGATACACAGGATGAGCGCGTTTGGTTTGTTTTTGTTTTTGTTTTTTGAGTGTGTGTGTTTCCGCGATCAATCACCGTGTCATCACAAAGATCGTTATTGATTTCACACTGATCCTCCATGATCAATATTGGCTCGATCACTCAGTTAGGACGTCAGAATAAAGAGTGAAAACTTGTGAGTGTTACATGACGGAAAACACCAATGCATGACTGTTTGTTTGTGTTCCAGCTATGAAATACATTTAAATATGAACTCAATTTAAATCAAATTTTAGAGAGACGCTCGTACAAATATAAACACAAAGCAGCTTGAATAATACGAAAATGAGTGTGAAAGAGGAAACACGTCATCAGGATCAATACACGAATTCCTATATAAGGCTTTATGTATTTTATAGTTTGCTGCCGTATCTTTAGATTTAAATAAGGGCGGTAATACAGCATAATCACATTTGAGACGTTATTTGCTGTGTACAAAGAATAATTGTACAAAGAGTGTACAAAGAATTATTCTAATAACTCCAGCGATGGAAAATATAAAGACAAGGCAGCAAGAAAGGAGTGGAATTATGACATTTCTCGTGCTAAAACCCATCTAAGTGACAGAAGAGCTCAGGTTTAGTGGAGAGCAAGCCCTCAGCTCTGCACTGAACTCACAGGTGCAGCTCAAGAACGACACAGTGAAATCAAACTCACACTTAATTCGGCGTGTTGAACCCCTATATGCAACCCTCGCGAGAACCACTCTCGGTCCCCGGGCCTCAATTTGAGAACCCCTAGTTTAACCTACAGAATGGAAGGCTGTGATTTCCCAGCCAATCGCAGTGCTGTGAAAGCAGCCCCGGGGCAGAACAACACATCACCGCGGCTTCACCATCTCCCATTCATCACCCGTGATTCTCTCTCTCTCTCTCTCTCTCTCTCTCTCTCTCTCTCTCTCTCTCTCTCTCTCTCTCTCTCTCTCTCTCTCTCTCCAGCATTAAAGCCACCCAAACGCTCAGCTGCGTGAATAAAAATACATTTAGCCTGGACGTTGGAAAAAGCTGTTTAATATCAACCCCATTATTTAAAAATGTGCAAGTCCGTTGTTCATGTGTCAGGTGATGACAAACCTAAAGGCATGATCACCTCTGCTGTATCTACCCTATAGGTTCATTCAGTCAATATGACAGCCTACAAACCAAAAACAAAAAAAAAAAGACCCAAACAAACAAAGAACAAGGAAACAGCGTCGGATTGCTACACGTCTACATCCCACAAACTTGGAATTCCAGGGAATGATGATGAATATGATGAGTGTGTGTGTGTGATCGATTAATTAAAGCTACGGAAGGAATATTTCAATGTCATGATCTTGCGTTGTGTTGTTGTGTTGTTGCAGGAGACAGAGGGTGGTGAGGGTGAGGGTGAGGGGGGGTGCTGCTTCCCTGGAAATGTGTCTTTGCATCAAAAACAAAACCAGGCAACTGCACAAAAGATGTATATACATAAAACTGTGACGTTCCCATGGCAATCCCGCTGAAAGAATCAAATAAAAATATGTCTCTCCCTCCTCCTACAAAAGCCGCCTCGGTGCCGTTTCATATATATATCGTACTTTGAGTCATCTATAAAAGCCATCAGAGGAATAAATTACAATCGTAATAACAAAAAATAAAAAATAAACTCGAGTCTAAGCGCGATTTCCCCCAGTGATCAAATAACGAGGTGAACAAAATGGCTGAAATTAAACGCATGGCGACGATCACAAATTCAAATAAAGAAAGAACACATTGTGAACAATAATAATAGATAATAATAGTTAATAATAATAATAATAATAATAATAATAATAATTTTGATCATATGCTGTAATGTTTGGAATATCAAAAAATGTACTGAAGGCCTTGGTTCTTCCAAACAAGGTAAGGTTTTATATGAGCCTCTCTGAGTCTCAATCATCTGTATCACAAGTCTAAAACGATATTATTGATTAATCTGAGTTCAGTCCTTTAAAGCACGAGCTTTGTTTTGATTGGAAAAAAATAATGGGATGGAATGGGACAGACAAGAGGACACCACTGAGCCCAGAGGACAGCAGGACAGCAGGATGCAAACAAATCCACCTCTTAAATTCAAACCCTGACTGGATAGAATGTGCGACACAACAAAATGATTCATCTGTAAACGAGCATATTTTCGGAAACAAAATGAAAGTTAAATAGCACACAAATACAAGGCAGTAGGCTAATGAAACTGACAAATAAAATGAAAAAAAAATAAAAATAAAAAACCAACCTATACCTGTTTGTATTGAAAACATCAATCCAAAAAAAGTGCCCAAGTGGAGAAAAAAAAAAAAAAAAATGAAATCATGACTTTTAAAGTTATACAATATTTACAAAAGTGTATCCAAATGTTCTGTGAGTGGTTGGCGTGTATATAGATATACATCTATATATCTACAGCCCATCCTGTATGTGGAAAAGTGCCTGATAATTCAATCCATCGCCACGGAGCCCTTTCTGCACCTGCATGGAGACTCTCAGAGGGAGGGGGGCAGGGGGGCAGGGGGGGGGGGGGAGACCATTATTTAAGGTTTGGTCTCTGAAAATAGAATTCATATTTGTTTCTATACCGCTGCTTGTTCATGATGTCACCAAACTCGAGGTCATTGTTAACCTACTCTTTATTTACCAGATCTGTGCCACACTCAGGCAAAATGATGGGCAAAACACCAATCCAATAATAATAATAATAATAATAATAATAATAATAATAATAATAATGTTCGTAAATTCGTCAAATAATAAATAAGAGCAGAGTGACCTGCAGTATCCAGCTGTAGATTTCAAAGCAAAGCGTCTCTGTGCTGCCTGGCTGACAGATGGGACTCAGTCCGGGGCTCACATGGCTCAGCCCCGATGCTCAGCCTCAGCTGGACTACACTGGTCTCGGCTGCAAGCCTTTCTACTGGTCCCCCAGTTTACTCCATTAACACATAGCTCCTTTGACCCCCCCTGCACCCCCCACCCACCCAAAGCATCACAGGCTGGACGCACAATTTTCTGCAGCTCCAAAACTAAACGCCTTTGCTTTTCTGTTACGCAGAGGAAAGAAATGTGTTTGGGCATCTTGGTATAAAAAAAAAAGTGGCAAATGGAAACAATTCGGCTCAAAGCAGGTGACCCCCCCTCTCTGTCTCTCTCAAGTACAATTTCAATACACAATAGGGGCTACACCTTGAAACTGCGTCGGCAGGAGTCACAGTGCTGGGCATGTATCCTCGGAGAACACAACATAGGCTTCTGTTCCTTTAGGAGAGCGAAATGTCCTGTCCTCCCCTCACTCACTTCCGATTTTTCAAAGATATTCACTGCAGATATTGTGTAAGAACTCACTGCAATCTATTATACATAAAACACCCACTATATCGCTTCATAGTCCAGTGATTTATATATAACCTTGGGGATAAATAAAAATGAGAAACAAGTCCTGGAGGAGCGGTCCAGCAGAGTTCACTGGACCGGGGTCTGGACCCCGTGGTGCGGCGGCGTGTCCCCGTACACATCCTCGCTCCCCGGCAGAGCTCCTCCAGGAGGGGTCATGCGTTTCTCCTTCTGTCTCCTGTTACAAAACCAAACCCTCACCACTTCTTTCTCCAGGTGCAGACTGTCCGCCAGGCCGATTATTTCCGACGCTGCCGGTTTAGGGCACTTCAAAAAATGGCTCTCCAAAGCTCCCTTTACGCTCACCTCGATTGAAGTCCGTTTTTTCCGTTTCCTACCCTGCGCCGCGATTTTGTCCAGGCTGGTCGGGCTGCCCGAGGTGGAGTCCGCCTCCTCCAGCCACTTGTTCAACAGAGGCTTCAGCTTGCACATGTTTTTGAAGCTGAGCTGCAGGGCCTCGAACCTGCATATGGTGGTCTGGGAAAACACATTTCCGTACAGGGTCCCCAGGGCGAGTCCCACGTCCGCCTGAGTGAAGCCCAGCTTGATCCTCCGCTGTTTGAACTGCTTGGCGAACTGCTCCAGGTCGTCCGAGGTCGGCGTATCCTCATCCGAGTGGTCGTGGTGGCTCTGCGACCGGTGCTGGTGCTGATGCTGAGACGCAGGGTGGCCGTGGTCGCTGAGGTGCGGGCTGTGGTGGTCTTCGTGACTGTCCCTTAGGTTGTGGTGGTGCATCCCCTGCCCGCTGCCGGGGATCAGCCCGTTCACGCCGAAACCCGGCTGGGAGTAGATAAGGCTTTGGCCGTTCGTCGTCGTCATGCTCGGTAAGTGCGCCGCGGTAGTGGTTCTCCACGCGCGGGCGTCGTGGTGGTTCCCGTGCGACTGGTGCACCAGGTGGGGCGGTCGGGATTGGTGCTGAAGGTTGCTGCTGGAGTTGTGCATCTCGTCCCGGGCGCCCTGCACCGCGGGTTTGATGTCCTGCTCCGCGCCGAGCGGGCTGGAGGACCACGGTGCGCCCTCTCCGTGGGACAGCGCGGTGATCCACTGGTGTGCGTGGCTGAGCGTGTGGCTGTTGCTCTGTAGCGGGTAGTCGCCCTGCAACAGGCTCTGCGCGTCCCGGTACGCCGTGGCTTGCTGCATGCCGCCGGGCTCCGAGTGCACGATGGATGCGCTGGAGGTGAGGATGCTGTAGTGGTTAGACGCTGCGGTCGCCATGACTCTCGGAGCCGGACTGGTTGCTCTTATTAAAGGAACCTCGCATTTGACAGATCCTCTCCTGCCCACAGGCGGCTCCCAGGCACTCTGCCAAGAGAACGCCGAGGCGCACCTGGACTCCGCCCCGCCCCTGACGCTCATTGGCCATAAAAGGATGATGGACGTGGTTACTAGAGGCAACGGCTCGCTCATTGGCTGCCGGGAAGTCTCAACAAACACTACTCCCTTTGTTGAGGAAGCGCAAGTTGAGGCTCCCGTGGAAGCGGAGAGCCGGAGAGCAGCATGGAGAGCTGGAGCAGCGGATCAGCACAGCGACTGTAAGATAGAGTTGATTTACTTTGATAATCATGTACTTTCAAGGCTGTGTAGAGTTCTATCATGATTCCAGGGCAGTATACACTATATGAACTATGTACATTGTGCTCATATTTGTATTTGCAATGCTGTTAACTTGAATGTAATTCTGCGGATTTTGTCTTATTAAATGTTTTTTGTTATCGAAACTTGTTTTCCCCTTGAATCTGTCATCAATCTGATGAGAATATTTACCTTACAGCATTGGTGGATTTTGATAATTTTAGATTCCATATATTGATTTATCGATTTATGGAACATAGGCTTTAGTGAGGGTAAACCCTGGTCTGTGTGTGTTTATAGTGCTGATAGGTTGCATCAGTGTGCATGGGGATATATGTCGTTAATTATATCGTTATATATATATATCGTTAATTTTTAAGTCATAAAAGGTTTCCATAACGTCACTTGACAGGCAGTTGATTTATAGGAGAGAAAATTAAAATAATAAAAGTATGAAATATTATTTAAACAGCATCAAGCTCGCTGAAATTTACTTAAGATCAGTCAATCTGTTTTTATCATGCAGGGTTTGAGGAAAGAATAAGAAATGCAAATCCAGCAGATGAAATGGGACGTCGATTTTATTAGTTAAAAAAAACTAAACTTACTTAGTAGTTACTAATTAGTTGTTGTTTTTAATTGTAAGTAAACATTTCAGAGCGTTGACACTTCCCACTTTCCTTCATTTCTTTGCACATTCAGGTTTGCAGAACTTTTGTTTGTATTTTGCAATTTAAAAAAAAAAAAAAAAAAAATGGTATCAAAGTAAAGAAATTAAAAATGACTATAAGTGCTTTCTTATAAAACTGTTCCTCTCCAATCTGTTAAAAACTTTACACACTGACTCATTTTTGGTGGCTTAGTTCTTCTCCACTCCTGGCTTGTAAATGTTCTCATCCTGACTTTAAAACTTTTACCAGCCAAGAACCAAATCAACATTTAGGGTCATAAACCTGTCTGGACATTTTGCAAGCCCGTGTTGAGGAGTGGCTGCTATCAGATGGAAGGAACGTCCTTGGATTGAAGTTAAAGTTCTATTAATGAATACACAAATGATGCAAATGGTTCCCAAAAAGGTCTCTCAATACCCCTGGTTTTGTTTTGGTTTGTGATAAGTCTTCAAAATGTCATCACATCACCACATTTAGTTCCCTTTATACACATTTATTTGAGAGGTAATAGTGTAAGAAAGTCTCAGTGGCTGTTCATCATCTAGTAAAGTGAGGACAGGAGTGAGCAAGCAGATTAAAGTCCAGACTCAGGCCTCCAGTCTGGTGCAGGGAAGAGGGCAGGTTTCCATCCCATCCCAGCTGTCGTATACCCGGTGTCAGCTTCAGGGACCAGGACTTTGTCCAGAGAGGGGGACATTCCTGGTTTACCACTGCTGGTTGCCATAGGGAGAGGTAAATGAAACAACAGCAGTCACGTCACAGCTACCGTGTACCCCCCCCTGCCCCCCCCCCCACCCCTCTCCCCTCCTGTCCCTGGACTATCTAAAGGCCTCTATTTAGAGAGGCCCTCTGCTGCAGGGACAAAGCCTTCGCAGGGACAGAGGAGGGAGGAGGAAAGAGCACAAGGCCCCGAGAGGGAGAGATAGAAAAACAGAAAAAAGATGAGAGAGATTAGACAGCCTGTGTCTGTCCTGAAAGGCCCCTCCTCACTCCTCACTCCTCACTCCTCACTCCTTACTCCTCACTCAGATCAGGCACACAGGATAAAACAAATTCCAAACTAAACTGCAAAAATGAATTATACACTTATTCCAGTTTTGAGGCATTCCCTCAGTATTAGACGCTGTGTGTTGTGGCGTCCATGCTCTGTAATCACTCACACATACAGATGGCCACAGATTAAACCTATAAATCAATGGAGACATGTTCTTCACTATTCACAATTTCAACTTTTAAACTATGCATATTATGGAAACTGTAATTAAACATTTTATTAAATTACTTGGACCTAACACTGAAATTAAAAGGTAACAGAAAAGCAATTATCAAAGACTTTTTTTTTCTAGAAATATATTTAAAGCTGCATATATGCAAACTCTTTCTTATAGCTAATTTGATTTATTCACAAGGTTCTCAGGATACATCCCATATATGATCAACACACAGTCCTTATATGGTTAAAACAATGTTAATTATAAAATGTATCTATCCATCTATTGTGTGTTTCATGTGACTTTGCTTGTGATTTTATACAGTTCAACAAACAGTTTGACAAATTCTGCAGCTTTTCTTTCTGTCTTGATGGGGATTTCCCTGCCAAATCAAGACAATCTTAATCTCTCTAGAATGGTGGTTGAATAGGATATGCAGTAACATGTACTTATCTTTAAATACATTTAGAACCATCAGATTTTATATTATGCCAATTCATTCCTACATAGAGGACTTTAATGTATCTAATTTCATAGGCTAATAATCTTTTATGGATATGAATACAACTACACTGACAGTACATGCAGCTGCCAGGATTTAAGTCATATGAGGGAAAGTTTCCAGGCACGGCTCAGTAATTCATTCTGGTAATATTGAACATTATTGTGGCGTAACATTGAAATCGGCCAAATCAAAAGAACATTGTGGTAATTAGGCTGTAATTCAAGGAATTACCACATCGCCACACATGCTTAAATAGTCGTGTTGGGAGAAACGCAAAGCACATTATTTTAATGGTGTAATATGCAAACTATGGCTCGTTTCAATTACATGGCTTAACAATGCATAAATGATGCGGGCCTTGTTATTTGGACTGCAGGGTCCTCAGTTATTCAATCACTCTGAGGGGCCAACATTAGGGGCCACGCTGTCTCTTCCTACACAGTGAAACCCATTGCTGAGCACTGAGGGCTGCTGCCAAACTACATTTAAGGGAATAAAAATGAACTGCAGAGATTGTGAGCATTAAATTAACAGTAGGATAATTATATGACCCGCATGCTGTAAAGATTCAATTTCTAACGCTCTAATTAGGCGACTGTCTCCCCATACATCAGCTCACATCCCTCTGCCAATTTCTCGGCAGAAAGCATCCCGTAAGCGGAAATAATTACATTTTATTAAGACACGGCTGGTGCAATAAAAAAAAAAATCAAAGAACAGGCTGGTTGAATGTGAAATGTTTTTAAAATTATTGATTGTTCCACACAGTCCACTGAGTCCCATACTGAGTCCCATTTAGAGATGAGTATGGTTCAGTCTAAATGGGAGGAAGCAGGCAGGAGTGTCTGTGTCCTTACCTCACCAGTGGCTGCATGCACACAAGGAACTGTCCTCTGTCCCCTGCAGGAGGAAGACACAGCCGGGGGAAAGTGAAGGTCTCACACACTGTCTGAAAGAACTTCTATCATACTGTACCGTACATAGATCACTTCAAAGGTGCACCAGATGTACGAGCCCCTACTGGATAGCACTGCGTTATGATAACTCTTATATTACCACTGTGTCGGAGATCAAATCAGGAAAATAAATAAGCTGTTTATAAACTTAGTGGCATAGAGACACTCAAAGTCCCTGTAGGAACATTATTGTTGTATTGCAGACATTATTTTGGGGATAACAATCACGACAACACAGATAAGATATATCTGTGTGTTGCGTTCACCGCCTGTCATGATTTCGACTTACTAGTATAAGAAGGATATCATGGGTTGGAATAACTCACATTGCGGCCTTGCTGTGTGTGTGTGTGTGTGTGTGTGTGTGTGTGTGTGTGTCATATCCCATTTTTTCCCATTTAAGCACAGATCATTTCATTATCCACCTTGTTGCTAAGAGAGACATCACATCACATTCTCCTGGTTTCATTTCAGATCACTTCTTTAGATATTAATCAGCTCTTTCTGAGGCCTGTTGCAAGTCTTACATAAGGAGAGGTACAGCCTACCCACGCCTTTAATCCTTACTGTAATTGTTGTGTGCATCAAAAGGAGAGAGAGAGAGAGAGAGAGAGAGAGAGAGAGAGAGAGAGAGAGAGAGAGAGAGAGAGAGAGAGAGAGAGAGAGAGATTGACAAGCTGTATGGGAGGATTAATACAGTGGGTGAGTGACGACACACTGAGTGAGGAGGGGGGGGACAAGAGAAGGAGGGAGGGAGGGAGAGAGAGAGCAAGATATGGGGTGAGAAGGAGAAGAATGAGAGAAAAGAAGAAGGGGACAAAAAGTGGGGAGAGAGTTAACGAGAGGGAGAGCATTAATTGTGCGCATTGTGCCCAGCTCCTTTTTCTAAGTGTGTCTGTGGAGGTGCGGGCAGTAACCCCTCCACCAGCCCGGCCTGATCTGAGCCAGCTCTCAGACTGCTGTATTCCAATGCAATTAGGCCACTCAAAGGCCTGCTTAAAGCTGCACCCCCCACTCCCCCCTTGCCCCCCGCACACACACACACCCTCCCAGAAAGCAACAGCCCCTGTGGGTTCTCTCCATTGTGGCAGGGAGGTGTATTCTGTCTCTCTTTGAGGCCCTGGATGAAGAGACCACCCCAGGGAGCAGAAAAAAGGGAGGATTACCTCTCTTTCTCTGTCTCTTTCCCTCTGTCTTTCGCGCTCTGTCTCTTTATCTTTCTCTCTCACTTCGGGGTTCACCTATAAAGGCCGCGGCCTCTTCTATCGACACAGACGGGCGTAGAGGTGAGCTTTGGTTTGGTACTCCAAAGAGGAATGAGCAGTTTCTATGATGAATGTGAGTGCAGGACTAGTTTAGCTGGATCACTTTGCTTTTCTGGTTCACTATTCACACAGTGGTATATTTCAACAAGTGGCGTGGGGTGTGGAGCTCACTCGCTCGCTCATCCCGGCTGGCACGGGTGGTGCTGCAGCCTCGGCCCGCTCTCCACGCTGTGTTAAAGAGAAAGCTCTCCGCCGAGCTCTCTTGGCTGAGATTCAGCCCGTCTCATTCCCCAGAAAGCATTTAAAGCAGATTACCAACCTAACGTTACACCTCCCCAGTAAGAGGAGAGAAGGGGGGAAAAACTGGCACATCAACACCTGCGATACTACTCAATGGCATCAACAGATTAACGAGGTAATCCACACAATGAGGTCTTTGATTCGTGTGGTTTGGCAGCCAGCAATGCCAAGCATAATGCACACTGTTATTTCATAGCATCCCACCATGAGAAAACCTGGCAGAAGCCATTTGCTTTTTTTTTGTCTTTTCATCAGATGAGCTTTTGAAGCAATTCTAACACGTGTGTGTGATATGTCTTGTCATGGAATAACCTCCTGGCTGCTCCTATGGCACACGGGAGAGGAGACGGGGAGGAATCACAGGGTGTCTTTGGTTTGCCAAGGCTGTCTGAACAGCAGGGCTGAGGAGCTTTTCCTCATCCTTCCCCCCTTTTTTCTGCATAAGGACGTGCGTATAGGATAAGTGCGTGTGTGTGTGTGTGTGCGTGTGTGTGCGTGTGTGCGTGTGTGATAGATCTCGCGGTCCCATCGCTCATGTGCGGCTCGATTAGCCCCACGTGCCTCGTTCGTCAGATGTGGAGGTAGAGCAGATGGCAGGAGACGCACCGTGTTATGCTGCAGCACTATGTAACACTGCTCTAATTGAAACATCAATACTGCCCTGTCAATACACCACCGCTACTTTACAAAACACCACTACCCTACACACTCACACTTGACTGTGAAAAAGCTCAAATATCTCCTCTAGTTTGAAAAGAGATTTGAAGACAGACGGGTGAAAAGTTTTGGCTGGAACAAACGCTCGCACGTCACAATGAGGCGTTTTGACCGTTTTCACATCATGAATTGAATGAAACACTCAAGTTCATTACTGTTTATATAGTATAGAAGTTTGTAGCTGGGAAAAAAAAGAGGATTCCGTGCTGCATCCGCTGTGGCTCGATTTTAATGAATTGATAAAAAGTTGAGGGAGCTCACATGGCTGCGATCGGTGTTTCGACGTTAGCGGAAATTCAGCAGAGAACACAGAGAAATTAGGCAGCTAGAAATTAATTTGTTATTTGTCCAACTCAATGAGGAGTGACACAGCCCTTTAATGAATGGGAAATCCATTTCTTATTGCGCTGAGCTGAAGTCACCCTTCAATGAAGTGGAAAAAGCCAAACACATCTCTCAGTAACCTTTGCGATTTCCAAAGGGGAAACAAAACGGAGAGATGGCTGCCGAGAGCCCGTCCTGAAACTATTTGTTCTGGGGAATGATTTATATGTTTGTATGTGTTTCTGTGTGTGTGTGAGAATGAATGAGCTTTAAAGCCAACTTTAGGATCCACAATAAATAATCTCTGCCAACACGGAGGCCACACAATGAAAATACTGAACATGGAATTACTTCATTCATTACATTCATCAATCGGCTTGCTGCACTGAGGAAAATAACATTGAGTGCCGTCTCTTTATTCCGCCATGATTCATATCTGTTTCTTCCATTCGATACGTGCTGCCTGTCCTGCCGTCATCCCAGTCTGATTCCCCTCCTTCCTAGCTTCCTCCTTCCTTGGATCCGATGTGTCTCTTTGGTTGATTGCTAGTTCCTTTCCTTGAGGACTCATTCGTGTCTTCTTCTGTCCACGCAGTTTTCCTCCAGGCCAGCGAGATCCTCCACTTTTCCAGGGACTCCACTTGAACGATACTGGAAAACATTCACCTTGCAATAATTTTCCTTTTTTTAACAATAACATTGCGATAATGTGGTGATTGACGCGATGATGTCTTCATTCGAGTGTAGAAGCCTTAACTGCCTTAACAAGTCCCACAATTGGAACGGAAGAAAACTGGGCTGCTGCTGATGTGACATAAAAGGACAATAATGGACACTTTCACAGAGGTACTTTCTGTTTACAAGGCCGAGTGTGAAGTATAATTATCTGTATTAGGCGAGAGCTAATGGATGGACAGTGTTAATGGTGGCTAACTTGGCCAAACAGCAGCTCTGTCTCTGTATGTGCTCTCAACATTATTTTGTGCCTTCTCATTTTGTTATAATTCACAAGCGAAATTAACGACTGCGATTGACCCCTCGTCCTGTCGAGTGCGCGCCACATCGACTGCTTACCTAAGGCGCCATGTCGCTATGCTGCCTGGGAGAATCTCTGAAGAATCAGCGGTGGAGGTAGGACCTGGACTACTGCACGACTTTACCATGTGAGGAGTTTGTCAGGGAGTAACTGTTGGATGTAGTATTAAGGGCATCATTGACTGCAGAAATTGTATTTGCCTGAAATCTCAAATTCAGCTCTGATGTCTAGTATTTCATGACCCAAAAGCCCTTTCAGACATTAAATGTGATATTGGGCCATAGAAATAAATTTGACTCGACTTGGCAATAAACGCCTTAAACCTGGAGACCTGACAAGACATGGAGATCAAGCTGGTGGAGCATCAGATTACCTTGGAAGCTGAACGAGATGTCACAAGCGTGTTGAGGGTTCAGTCACCCCCCCTGAGTCCTTCTCTGGAAATGCTCCAAATCAGCTGGAGCTGTTGATGAACATCTGCCCCACTGATGTCATTCATATCCAAATATGTCAATGCCAGCAAATGATGCAACGGCTGTTTTTTCATTGTTGTTCTACAAGATGAAAACAGAGAACAAGGGAGCAAAAGAAGAGAGTCTGTGGTGTCAAAGTATTAATATATTACAATGCAGCATAGTCTCAGACAATGGCTCTGATCTTTGAGGCGATGCAGTGATTTCCAGCAACAAGGTTGTTATATTTTGAACTTGTCAGGACTCTTTTTAAAATTAATTTCTGACTTTCTTCCTGGCATATTTATCCCATGATCTGAATTCAAATAAGGATCTGGATGAGCATCTGATGGCAAACTCAAATCTATGCATGGAGAGAAGACAGAATTGCAATGGCTGTACAGAAACATGCATGAACCCGACACGTAACTGAGATGATGCTGATTAAGCAGTACGCAAACAGCTTTGGCATAATAGTTATATATAAATGTATATATGTATATATGTTTAATATTGCGGTTTTCTCTGTAGCCAATATATTCTTGTCCTATTTATAGTTGTTGTCATGTATGATTTGTTTTTCTGCTACTCACTGACGTCTTCCCCCTGTTGCACTTCACACCATCACCACTCGCAGCAGATGTTGTGACTCTCTATCCGGTTGCCTCTGAGTTACGAGGCAAAGCGTTTGAGAAACACTCCACACAGAAAAGGATAGGAACCATCCGGAGAAGTCTGATTCAATTTCATTTTCTCAAGGACAAATAAGTGAATTTTACACCACTCCGAACTCGCTCAGTCCACAGGACATTCAGACTCTGGTGGAGATCTTGATCTTGGCTTAAGCTTCCAGTTTGTGTTGACGTCTGAAGAGTTGTGAGGAATCCCGAGCCGGCAGCGTACAGCAGGGTTTCACTAATACAGTATTTACAAGACAGGAAGAAGTGGGAGCAGTGCAACAGACGGCTGCGTACACAGTGCTTTCAATTATTTCTCACAGCATTCATGAAAATAGGAGCACAGCGGGGAGTACAGTATGAACGACAAAACTATAAAAAGACGCAGAGCGAAAAGAAAACTCCTGAGCTGAAATAAATGGCTTCGTGTGCCGAAGCCGATGCAGTGCTGAAAATAGTGTACGTGTCTAAAATAGTAGCAACACAAACAGAATGACGGAGGGGAGTCAGAGTGAGCAGTGATGAAGTGAAAGCTCAGCATAAATGATTAGAAAGAGGCTGGAGTTTAGCTTTTACATCAGTGGTGACACTTCAATATGATTCAACTAGCTGGCCTATAAAATTTTGGCATAAGCAAATGTATCACACATTTCTCAGACACTATAGTTTGTATTTATATATATATATATGTGTGTGTGTTCTGAATATTCTGTCTGTCCTCTAACTCAACCAAACAGATGACAAGCAGCTTTTCCTGAGGCTGATCTCTCTCTTTATCTGTTAGGAAGAGAGAGAGAGAGAGAAAGAGAGAGAGAGAGAGAGAGAGAGAGAGAGGTGTTTGTTTCCCAGCTCTTCCACCGTCTCAACCAAGACCCTCCCCATCCGCCCACCTAACCCCCCCCCCCAATCTAATGGATCAAACAAAGGACATCATTTGTAGGCCAAGTCTTTTTCTGAGCGTCTCTCTCTCCTCAGCTCTGCATACCAATCCAATACAGCCCAAGGAAAAAAGCCAAGCCGTGCTACGTGTGTGCCTGTGTATATATGTGTGTGTGTGTGTGTGTGTGTGTGTGTATGTGTGTGTGTGTGTGTGTGTCTGGGCCGGGGGTTGGAAGGTCTGTTTGCCTCTCCGCCAAGCATCGATTTATCCTTTTCTCCAATTTATTTCTCCTCCTTGCCTCTACGATCCATTCAGATCTGCCTCAAGGGGGAGGAACCCGGGGAAAGACATTGTCAGGCCGCGTCGTTGCCTCCTAACACCGGCCCGAGGACCGTGTACCCCTGCAAGGACGTGTCAAGACGCAGGGCTACCTGTCGTCCAAAAGCATACTGCGTGCCAAACCTATAAATATCCTATAAAGAACGCAGATGTTCAAAGAAGGTGTAAAGGACACACACACACACAGTGTTCTTGTTTTGACGGGGATTAAATGCAGCATTATTTAGCTTTTCCCTCCCAGTAGAAGATAATTATATTTGTTTTGGTTCAGAATAGTAGGACGTTTACACAGGAGCCTGTGGTGAAGGATGATTAAGTGGACTAGAAACACTTTCTTCTTTCAAAGGAGAGTTTGTTAAAAATAACCTTTCTGGAAAAGCAAGAATGATATTTAATTGTTTTTTTTTTATAATCAGTCCTAGACTCAATGTAGGAAGAGACTAAGAGAAGAGAATAGCAATATCTCACACCCCGATCCAGCCGTCTGATCCGTATCTATAAGAGTGTGATTCTGACATTTTCAGATGTTATTACTCACACTCAAGGATTTGTATCTTAATGTCTCGACAGTGACGACGGCGCCGAACAGAAATGCTGCATGTGCACAAATCCCAGGCCCCGCACCCCTATGTACACACGTGCTTTCACCCTGACAGACACACACATCCGCGCACACACACACACACACACACACACGCATATGGCTGAGATCAGAGAGCCATTCTTCACAGTGTCACAGTGAGCGACGCCTGGCACATCCTTACACCTGAAGTTGATCAATGCAGATATGTCCAAGGGGAAATTGAAATCCATAGGAAATTAGGCGGCACTAGTGATTTATTGGAATAGTAAATCACAGTGTGGGATGTGTGAAATGTGTGTTTCCACGCTGTATACTGTACCTTGTCTTGAGCTGTGATGGTGACATTAGCTACACACACCTTCACACACACACACACACCGCCCCCCGCCTCTCTCTCTCTGCTTGGTTGGCCCGTTGAATCAGGTCCAGAAAGGGTGGGGTTTGGGCTGGCTGTCTCTTTGCTACATCCCCAGTGATGAGGTGATGCAACCCCATGGACACAATCCTCTGCAAGGGGCCCACTAAAGGGGAAAAAAGGGGGAAAAACTGAAAACTACAGTTGTCCCATTCTTTTTTTGATCCAGACAAATGTACAAATATTACAAACGTTGTTCTTGTATACAAATGTCTTTGTCTTGGAAACCTTGCTTATCTCACTTTGGCTGCATTTATACGTTGCATTAAAAAGTACTCCAGACATCCAGACACATTATCCAGAGAAATGAGAGAGAGAGAGAGAGAGAGAGAGAGAGAGAGAGAGAGAGAGAGAGAGAGAGAGAGAGAGAGAGGGAGAGGGGGGGGGGGGCAGACAGGTTACATTGTGTATTACTTTCAAGTTCAACCGTGTTCATCCTAAAGAGTCCATAGCAGCACCAGAAAGTCTGTGTCAACTGAATTCCCTCAACTTTCTACTCTTGTGAGCATATCCAAGGCTTTTATGGATAAAAATACGAGAACCCACGTGCACACAAAAAAAAATCACAATGCATATTCGTCATTGAGAAGTTGGGTGAGCCTCGTAGAAAAGATTCCATTTATGCATGAATGTTCAGATAAATCCAGGAGGCTTTTTTGGGGAACACAGACGGCCTGATGCCCCATTGAAGAATCACAGACACACACTTCCCCCAACGATACTTTAGCAGTTTTTTTCCTCTTTTTCCAGGTACACACTTGTGTTCTTGCTTGTTTTTGTCCTGCTTTAATTGCTTTTTTTTTGCAGGGGAGAAGAGAAGACAACAACAAGGCGGTAAGGGCTGCAGCTAATGGAGTAGCTGTAATTGTGAATGGAAGCATTCATCTGGAGACGTTGTCCGTGAATTGCACTGCACAATGCCCAGATCACCAACCAGTCACCAAACACACACACATGCACGCCCACACACACATGCACGCCCACACACACACACACACACACACACACACACACACACACACACACACACACACACACAAACACACACACACACACACACACACACACACACACACACACACACACACACACACACGCAGAGCCCTCAGATCACTGATGCTCAGAGGAGGAACATAATCACACCACCACAGAGACCAAGAGGGGAGGTGAGAAGCAGGAGAGGAGAAGAGCTGGAGGGGAGCCGAGCAAGAGGAAAGGAGAGAGGAGAGAGAGGGGGAGGAGGAGGAGGAGACAGGATGGTGAAATTGATGTTTCCTACCATTTGATTTGGGCCATAGAGCCCAGGAGGCAGATCAGATAGAGCCACATGCACACACACACACACTCACAACACACACTCACTTTGGCATGCCTATGCATCCAAGCACACAAGCACACAACACGTGCACATAATATTTCTCTCAAACACACACACACATGCATGCACACATAAGATTTGGTCAAACACAATGCAACTGACAGACAAACCCTACATTTCCTTCCTGAAATAGTCTAACTCACATGCCGTGGGATGGCGTCATGGAAACTCTCATCTTGGCGAAGCGAGACGAGGCACCTGTCAGTATGACGACTGCTGCCACTACAGAGAAACATCAGGAAACAACAACTCAATTTAACACACCAACCTGTTCAATTACTGCCACATAATCACAGCAATTTACCCACACTTGCAGCACAGCCACCAAACAAACACACACAGGGGGCCGAGCACAAACAGAGGCGGAAACACAACACAAACATATGCAATGGACCTCATTAAAGACAATGCTTCATTCTACACATCATCATTAGGTGTGAGCTCACTGTGAGGGATCGACTGGCTCTCTAGCATCAAGCGATACATGTAAGCAAGCACAATGTCAATAGCTATATTGTTTGTTAGTGTAACATTCTAATCGATTTCATTTTGGACATCAAGTCAGTTGTCCTTTAATACAAGGCATTGTGGGTTTAGGAAGACTGTCTCCCCGTTCAGCCTGTGTGATGAGATTATACTACAGACTCCAAATCCTCTATCAGTTGCTATTATAAAATGGACTTCAGTGCTGAGCATGTGCAATGTAACGACTCCAGGACAGAGCAAACACACATACGTTTTCCTGGAAGAGACTCTTTTTAGATGCCAATATTAACCAGGGGAGGAGTGATGAATTGTATATTTACATCTGCTTTCCTCTGTCAGCCCTATGTCAACAAAACCAGAGAACATTCATCTCTAATATCTAAGCTTTAATTCCTTTCTATCATCCTGTCTTTTCAAATGTTTGCTGAATTTCTTTAATTCTGGATCACCAATTGCAACTTCAATCTAGGCTGCTTGGCTTAACATCATATTAACTAAACTTAACAAGTTAAAGTTTGACGTTTATTCCAAGTATATTTTAATAATAAAACTATAATATGGCATCTGACAAAACTCCAAACTTAAACTCAACAAACTCCTTATTCTAGAAATTAGAAGAGACAAAAAAAAGTTATGTGTAAAGGTAAAGTTCAGTGCAAAAGTATGGTTCAAGATATTGTGAATGGGTAATGTGTGTGTGTGTGTGTGTGTATGTGTGTGTGTGTGTGTGTGTGTGTGTGTGTGTGTGTGTGTGTGTGTGTGTGTGTGAGTGTGTGAGTGTGTGTGTGTGTGTGTGTGTGTGTGTGCGTATTTGTTTGGACAGCAGATTGACTAACAGCTTGAACTTGGGTTAGATCCAGGAGCTGGGAGAGAGATAGATGGATAGATGGAGAGGGAGGGGAAGGAGGGAGGGGGAACGCCATTGATTTCTCAACAGAGAGATCAGAGAGATCAGCATCTTGACAGAAGGAAGAGCGAGAGCGATGGAATTCCTATTCTCTGAGGCAGAATTCCATGACTTTCCCATTACTTTCTGAAATATATCATCAGATTTACCAAAATCCTGACTTTTCCTCACCATCTCGAATCTGACCTTTCACAAGTCCAATTTATTCCAGGACTACATGACTGTTGGGAACCCTGTTGACAGAGATCAACAGGAAAATGTGGTTTAGTGTCTCTCCCCCAGCATGCCTCGATGATTCTAACAACCCTAAAACCCCCGACAGGGACATGGTGGATGGACTGTGGCTTTGTGCTGGTGTGGCTAACGAGGTGTGTGTGGAAGTCGTGGGCATTGGGGGTGCTGACTTGCACACCCAGGAGGAGGGGTGGGAGTGCGAGGGGTTGGCCAGGGGTCACCCTGTAATTACACATCACAGTCCCTGTGGTCAGCAGCCTGACTGACAAGAAAGCGAGTGAATGAGAGGTAGAGATTTGTTTTCTGAGGTATTCCCGCAGCATTTTTTCCTCATTGATGTATTTAGTTATTTGTTTATTATTTCACTTTCTGCACCTTTTATTAATGCACCTTGCAGGAGCTTCAGTGTTCGACTCAACCCTCTAACTCTGCCGCTCCTAATAGTGCAACACTCACCTTAGAAGTGCTGCTCCAACAGTGGCTTGGTGGTTAACAATACAAAGAGTTCAAATCCCACTGTAGAGTTTGCATGCTGATGTGTGTGTGGGTCTCTTTCAGCTCCTCTGGTTTCCTCCCACAGTCCAAAGACATGCAGGTTTAGTGAATTGGAAATGCTTAAATTGCCCATAGATGTGAATATGAATGAGTGCATCAATCTGTTTTATCACTGTGATGGACTGGTGACCTGTCCAGCGTGTGTGCTGTCCAACACACACTGTGACTGGACAAGCTCCAGCCCCCACGGCACTGCACTAAATGGTCATTGGAATGCATTGTAATGGTACGAACTCAAGTAGAACATGAGAACATGTACTGTAGCCAAAGCTACTTTTCAGCCTGATGTTTGAAGATATGATTAAACATTTTTGCCTCATCTTTACTCTTTATCATTATAATGCAATTTAAAGTGTTAAATTAACCACTTATATGAAAGAAAATGATGCAACACACTCCATATATCTGACAGAGCAGTTGCTTAGCCTGGCTCTGTGTGTGTGTGTGTGTATGTGTGTGTGTGTGTGTGTGTGTGTGTGTGTGTGTGTGTGTGTGTGTGTGTGTGTGTGTGTGTGTGCTCTGAGCAGACCAGAGGCCATGCGCACTACATTGATTTGTTGTTGGTAAACAAACAGCTGGATGCTACAGGTGGATCAATACGCCTCGCATGCCTCCCAGTATGCCTTTCTACCAGGTCGACACGGCTCTCTGCAGAGAGGCGACCCTGCTGTCGCTCAGAAACCTCATGAGTCAGATATTTCTGAGTTTCCTGATGGTTTTTAATTGAGCGGAAATTAATTTAAAGTTGCTTTCACGACACAATATCCCATGAAATCCATAAAAGGAAATGCAGCTCCATTATTGTAACGTATGCATGTTTCAGATGGAAAATGAAATTTTCAACATACCAATGCATTTTACTTTTTTTGAAAATATCAAAAATAATTATCCATTGAACGTGTATCACGTCCATATTGATCTTTTAAGCCCCCACAAAAACACTATTTCATCTCAGAGTGAAGGTGATGAGCACCATCTTCTTCATGATTCTAAGCTTTCCATGTCTGAGAAAATGTAAAATCTGGCTGAGGGCTTGATCACAGCTAAGAAGGCTGTAGCTAGAAAGTGTTTGAAAGAGTTCAAAATCTCCAAGTCCTGTTCTGCTCAAAAATGAATTGTGATGCTTTCTAGACATTATCAACATTGTTCAATCAAACACTATACACATCCAGACAGATTTGATTAAGACTGTGAGAGACATTTTACTACAGCAATGGAAACTCTGCACTGCATCCCTAGCTGGACCACTATTTAAGTCTGGATGAACTCCCTGTATAAGGAGCAGGGAGGTACCACAAGTTAATGACCATAAGGAACATCTGAAGGCAATTGAGACAGGGCAACATATAAGACAACGACAATGGATAACCATGACACAAATACATCATGATTAAACACTATTATTATGTCTATCCAGAATGAATACATCTAATGAATTATGCTGGAATACCTTCACTTGTAATCTAACACGCACACTTATTCTGAAATGTATTGCTATTATTATTATGTATTAGTTGCATTACCATCTTTAATGGCGTTGATGTGATGAATTAAAATGAATAATAAATGCATATTGTCTTCCTATAAATTGGGTTGGTTGCAGTTGCCAATCAGAGACAGAAAATTAGGAGGATGTGAAGATGTTATTATACTGCTGATGAAAGTGACATTTAACTCCTGCAGTATTAAAACTGTGAGCACGACAAGCAAAAACAAAACTAAGAGTATAAAGGAAGGAGAAATCAAACCGACTTTTAGACAAAAGAGAGACAAAAAAAAATAAGGGGATTAGTAGGAGGAGAGGAACAGAGGCTCGGGTGTACAAAGGCAGAGAAAAAGAAAGGTGGAGGATTAGGAGAGATAGTGGCAGGCTGAGAAAGTACCAAGCAGGAGTGGGAGAGATGGCAGGATACTGAAATAGGTGAATGTCAGACTGAAGAAAGTGAGACCCTGTGATGGAGGATGAGCCTGAACAAAAGAGGAGATTCAGAATGAGAGGAAGGTAAGCAAAGAAAATAAGATCAAAAAGGATAAATGGTAAAGACAACACCCAGGAATAGGAGGACAGAAAGGAGAGAGAGAAAATGGAGCTATGAAAATGAAAAGGTTAACTTAGAATAAAAAAAAAAAAAAAGATTTCATGCCAGAAAAGTCAGCGCCTTGTCCTTTTCACTGACCTACATTTACTCACCGGAAATCCTTCCGGAACAAACCGCTGTTTGCTCCTGCTGGACACTGAGCAGCTCCACTAGCCAACCTGGAAACTTTCCAATCTAAAGACAACTTCCCTTAAAGCTTTCACGTGGTTTCCCATACATTTCTACTCATGTTTATACATTTAATAATCCATCACTATTGGTTTGGTCATGAAACATTTGATCATTTTCCAAAAAGGGGGAGAAAAGCAACGTATCACTATGACTGACAGTATTCCTTCCTTTTCTTTTCCTTTCTCCATGTTTGCGTGGTGTCTAAGTTTGCTCGATAAACACACAACCTCACAAATATGTATCCCATCATGGCAGTCACATGGCCTTTGATACATATGCTGAGGGGACTTTCATGTATAGCGAAGAAAATCACACCACAATTCAACAGACTGGGCTAGTTTGGACCTGAGAAAGGTTTATCTGAAGGTTATAGCAGTGCAGTACGGTAATATTTGACCTCTTGGTTTGTCTAATAAGTTATTTTAAAGATTGAAATGACCTTATATGGTTCATTATACTGGCCTTTTTTCTTTAATAATTAAAAATAGAAGTGAGGACTTGCTGACTAAAAGACAAGGTTGTTTGTTTGTAAAGCACGCTTTGGCGGTAGGTAAGGTGTCTACTGTAAAATGTGAAACAGTAGGTTGCTAAATAAGAGCTCTGAGTTATGTCTGCTTTCAATCTATAAACAAGACCTCCAAAAAAATAAAAGAGAACCGTTGAGTGTTGGAAATTGAGGCACCGTCAGATGGGAGGGAAGGAGGAGTCGTGCTGCGCCTACATATGTAAAGCAGCAGGGATGCAGCAGTGTGTCAGACTGAGGCTCTGGCCCAACCTGAGCTCCTCTCTGCTCCTTCCAACACATCAATCATCCAAAACAGGGCCATGATGGCCACACGGCATGCTGGGAGGCACAAACGCACACACTGCACCGTGCTTAAACACAAAAATCACCAAAAAACACGCACAGGGTTGCACATGCATAGTGTGGCAGGCACCTATACGTACAGCATGCTGTATGGACATATAAGCACAGGGGTACGCTTACATAACACGCCATTGCTCTGCAACACACACAGACATACAAACATACTGTATGCATACACAAACAAGCTGCAACCCACACACAAGAGCTCACTTACTCGAGTGCACACATTATGACACGTAAAAAACAACAAGCGGGCACACACACACACACACACACACACAGACACACACACTTTGTCTCCCTCTTCCTCTGTCACACAGAATGTAGACAAACAGAAATAGGTATCCTGTGCCCACAGGGTGCCCTCGCCCCCGACCATCTGTGACGGGTGCCAACACACAGTGGGTGATATTTACATGGAGACTCACCCCCCCCACACACACACAAAAAGGAGAAAGAAATACCCACAAAGGGCTGCTCGGATCGCTTGATCTCCCAACACTCATTAAACATGCAGATTTATGCAAATATATGCACCTCTAGAAATCCACCTTGGGCCAGAGTGCGTGAGTCTGTGTGTGTGTCTGTATGTGTGTGTGTGTGTGTGTGTGTCTGTATTTGTGAGTGAAAGTACATGTTTGTGAGAATGTGTGTGTGTGTGTGTGTGTGTGTATTCTCAGTATAGCAAGAACAAAGTATTTGACAGTGTCTCTGCCAAGTTGATGCAGTATGTGAGTGAGTGTAGTTAGGAGCTGTTACATTAAAATGTATACATTTACACTTGTTTACCAGTGTTAAGTGGTAGAGAGTTACACTATTAGATTAGGTCATACGTGTTCCCTGTCACATGTGTTCAGTTTACTCATATTACATCTGATTAATAATGTTGTTTTGATTTATGAGCCTATTTGATGTTTTCATAATAAATATACTTTATTATATATAAAGCGTATGTACAGCATGTATAACTCTCTGTACTTCAGGAAGTACAGAAAGAAAACTACTAAATAATAGAATAAACAGAGATAATGAGATAATGTTCTAAAATAAAGCTTTATGAATTTTTTATTTTCTGATGATGTAATACTACTGGATGCAGAGGTTTTATTTCATTATTGAGTTTTTGTTACAAATATCTCCAGACTGCAGCTGCCAATGGCTGATATTTTGTGTTGACATCCAGTATCTTTAAGTATGAGTTCATGATGATGAAAGTTTCATGTCAGCGAAGCAGCCATTGGCAGCATTCAGGGTGAAACAGAATATCATTTGAAAAAGCCTTTAGTACGTCATAATACCTATTGATTCTCAGCCATAATTAAATATATTCAAGCGCTCACTCCAGGTTCAGAGTCCCAACTAGTGTCACATTTATGACACAAGCAACACAAATGACATCATATCTAAATTAAAAAGTGGATAGCACAGACAGGCTGATGTGCAGCTTATTTTGGTGTTGCTTTGCTCCAATTCCATAGAATATTCTGTACATTATCCCCTGGTTATTACATCATGCAGTGCCACTGTGTGCTGTTAGGTTCAGTATAGAAGAGGCAAGAGTTGAGGAAGAGGAAGAGGAATAACTCCACACACTGTACCAAAGATGTGGACAGTCAAAGCCTGATCTGCCAAAATGTGTGTATGTGTGTGTGCGTATGTGTTGCCACAGCGCTGACGACTAAATAGTACCATTATATTCCTACAACTGCACTGATAGTAGTTGGCTTGAGTCTCTGAGTCCTCTGGGAATCTTGGATGTTTCTGCTAAAAGACCACTGTAACCCTGTTATGGTGTCAGACACACACACACACACACACACACACACACACACACACACACACACACACACACACACGCAGACACACACGTGCGCACAGGCTCACGCCTACTGAGGGAATCACCTTATGTTACTTCAATTATATAATTTGTGGTCCGCACCTATAACTAATAGAGGTTAACTTATTTATTTTAGTGTGATTACACCTGGAGCATTGTCAAGTGTGTGAGTGTGGAGTTTTGTACATCTGGTTGTGCCAGAATCTTGTATGAGAACCTCTGGTAGCATAGGGGCCCCAAAATGTCAAATAGTGGGAAAGAGTCTGCTAAGCAATATAACTAATGATAACTCACTCTGATGTGTGCTTGCTTTATGATTATTACATGGAGTTTTGTGATATCAACATCACAATCCCACACATATCCCAGGGTGTAAAACATAGAGATTGTAAATTCTCTATGGAGATGAAAATCATGTGTGTAATTGACTTGCTAATGTCTGCAGCTTCGTCTTTTTCAGCGTGGACCAGCACACTGCTAGGCTCCATCACAGCTCCCAGTACGTGGATTCAGCTGCTGTGTTTACAGATGCAGCCTCTGTGGTTGGGTGAATTCTGCTGATTCATTGATGTTCTTTTTAAGCACTTTTTAATGATGTTTTTGTAAATAGAACTAAAGTGAACTAAAGTAAACTGAAGTGAACTAAAATTAGTTTATTTTTTCCACCAGCAATTCTATAATAAGATGTTACGTCCATTATGTCCAAAAACATTCTGAAAGGTTTGCCTCGTCAGACGTTTTCACTGTGTATGAGTCCATTAACTGCGGTGCAGCGTTTCTGGATGTGGTTCATATTTGGCTTCCTCTTCGTGTCCTTCAGTCTTAACCTGCATTTAGAGATAGGAAGTATTCTGGAGCCCATGTGGTGACATCCATCACAGAAGCATGCAGGTTTTTATTGCAGTGCTGTCTGAGGGCCAGAAGATCACCGACATACAGTAGAGGATTTCAGCGCTGACCTTTACACGCAGAGATTTCTCTGGATTCTCTGAATCTTTTGATAATATTATGGACCGTATGAAATCACTAAATTCCATGTGTTGAGATACAATGTTCCTAAACTGGCATATTTGTTAGCACAGTTTTATGCAGACTGGTGAACCTTAAACCATCCTTATTTGTAAACAACCGTGCCTTTCATGGATGCTCATTGTACACCTGATCATTGCTTCACTTGTTACTTATGAACCTGTTTACCTGTGGAATGTTTTTTGAAGATTCCTCAACAATTCCAGTCTTTCATTGCCCCCCAAACATGAATTATCTTGTATTTGTATTGTTATATATAGGTGATGAGAATTTTCAAATGACTACTCTCTATTTTTATTTGCATTCTACACACTGTCTCATCTCTTTGGGAATTGGGGGACAAAAACAGAAGAAATACATAGAACTTAGATTATATTTAATAGATACTTTTGGATACTCCTCGGCACATTTTATAGTTACAGCAAAGCTTTCAGATGTTCATTTACATTATAGCAAGTCAATCCCTTCAGAGTACATGTTTATCATTGAAAACCCTCATTTATGTCTCCTCACTTCTGCTTTCTTTTCTATTTTACACCATGAGAGCTATGTGGGATTTACAATGTGTTTTCATCTTCAAACAACTGGCCAAAAACTGTAATGACCCAGCGTCATCTACCTGATCCTCTTCAAGAGCTGAAGGTTTTACAAATGACTTCTTTGCTTTCTTTTGGTTGCTTCAGCTAACATAAGTACATATCCATTTCAACAACACCCGGTCATAAATGTAAGTTAGAAAAAAATATTCAAGATATGTTTCCAAGTTCATAACAATCTTTAAAGTTAAATCAATCACATCCCTGTATTATGATCCAGGCCATACATGCTGCCCTTTCTCCACAGAGGAGGATATTTCAAGTGTCACAAGGCTAAACTGGTCGTGAAAGAATAAATGTAATACTGATGTTGCCATTAGTAATGTGACAACTGTAGAGGTAATTCTCACACATCTATGGGGTAAATGTAATGATTTCATTTATATTAGTAGAAACAGGTCCTCACTTGACACTAAAGTACATAAGGGAGTCTCAGCACCATAACAAAGCACATACTAGATGACATATGCTTATCTAAATGTCCCCATGTCTGTAGAGATAGAAAATATGGAACTGAAAACAAAGTATGTGCACACAGCCACACATGACACACTCCCTCATAATATTACTTATAGACTGAAAGACTTAGTTAAATGCACAGTGAACATGAAAGGAGTGAAAAGGATGTAGAGGATGAATTAAACTGAGGCAGAGATACAGAAGTTGCTTGCAATGTAATAAGCTTGATTGTAAATCCATAGTAGATATTGATGAAGTCGTATTGATATAATATTCAATTTAATTTGTGCCGTCATTTCCAATCTGAATAATGAATCATCTGAGTGTGGATTAAATGCATATATGTTGTTTGTTGGGTGTCTGGAATAAGCATATTCTGTAATGTGCAATATTTCCTCTGATAAACAACGCAATCGCAGAGGAGAGAGAGGCACCACAGATGGCGGTAAAACAAGTACGAGCAGCAGTGAGAGGAGAGAGAGCGAGAGAGTATTTGCAGCCCTGCGCTCTCGTCTCCTTCACAGTGCCGGAAGGTCAGCCGAGCCTGGAGTCACAGCACACGCTCCCTCTTCGCTTCAGTCCCGCTTTTATTCTGCCGCTGCTGCCACAATGCTCTTTGACAATTATCATCATGACAAATCAATATAAACTCTCCACAGACCCCCCATCCGACTGCCCCCCCCTCTGCTGCCCTTGACTTTTTAAACTCTCTTCTGGTAGAGGGTCCATTTAAAGGGCCTCTGTTTCATAGATTCACAGTACTTCTCCCATACCAGGTTCTGTTGTAACATTATAGTCTTGTTAATCCTGTCTCTATGTATTATGTCAAAGATTTCACAAGGATAGTTGTGGAAATTTGAGTGTAGCAATACAAGACATGGGAAAATCCAGCAAATCTTACTTTATGTAGCTGTAAAGTTGTTAAATTTTCAACATTATGCATAATTAAAGTCATTTCTATTGCTTCTTCTTTAGAGGTCAACTTCCACATCAACTCAAGCACAATTTGTAATGTGTTGCATTTTAAAGTACGTTCAGAGTTCATCTCTACCTCGTTCTAATCCCCAGCTTCCCTCTGTCTCTCCCTATTTGGTCTGATTTCATGCATTGTCTTCTTTGCAGTGCCCTTTATTAGTGATTGTGTGTTCATGTCCATGTCTCTCTCCAATCTGCAGTAAGGCTGACAACCAGTGTTAACTAAAAAAGTGTGAGTGTGTTTGCTGATCAGTGGCGTGCTAAGGCATGGCACGTGTCAGATGTGAGTGTTAATTCGTGTTGTGAGCATCATGGTGACTTGTCTTGGCCCTGCTGTAATGAGCAGCGGCCCTGTTATGTGGCTCGGCTTCATGGTGCTTCCTCCCTGTCTCTGCGACACACTGGGCCTTGGTAATTGGTCACAGAGGGGACAGTAAATCTGTACGAGGACGTGGGAGAGACACGGAGCTAGAGCTAGGCGGAGAGAAAGTCTGTGTGTGTGTGTGTGTGTGTGTGTGTGTGTGTGTGTGTGTGTGTGTGTTTGCAGGAAGAGGTAGGGGATAAAGGACAGGGGGTGGATGGTGGGTGTCTTTCATCTTCACAGCATTTTCTCTATAAAACTCCAACTGTTTACAAGGACTGATGCATATTTGCACACACACACACACACACACACACACACACACACAGTGAGCCCTCTTCCCCACCTCTACTGCTTCCACCTACACGTATATACAGTAAATGACCTCAGCGCGCTACTGTCTGTGAGTATGGATTCTAATCAGATGCCGGCAGTATTGTGTCTGTCAAAACCGGCCAAGGTTACTTAACCTTCCAGGCTTAATTTCCCTTCAATTTTAGCTCCTTCCTCCATATCAAACATCAGCACATCTACACAAAAAAAAGGAAAAAAAGTGTGCGGGGAAAAAAATGGAGATTGCCATGCTTGGCTGAAGCTCAGAGATGAAAGTAGAGGATGATTCACATTGCTATGGCAAAATGAACTGAACCAAGCTGAGCTGTACTGTGCTGTGCAGGGCTATTTTTAAACGTCTATACACCACGGCTACTGGAACAGGACAATGTGAACCATAGCAAAAGATTTCTATATCATGAGAGAGGGAAATATGAAATAAAGTTTCCATTTTTGGAAACTAGTATTTAGCACACAGTGAGAGGTCATGTGTTCTTTGTTCTTGTCAGTATTCAGTGGGAAACATCAACATGGCGTTGAATCATATCAAAACACATTAAAATAGCTGAGAACTGGCTGCCCTGGAAGTCAACTTGAGTAATAACCACCTGGAATTACATATTGGAAACAAACATTTTCACTTCACCTGTAGACTGAACTGTGGGAAACAGACAGGGAGCGACTCGCTTTCATCAACTGAATTCAAACCAAAAGTTTGCAAGACTGAGGATTGCAGTTCTTATCTTTCACCTGGAGGGTCCCTTATGACTGCTCTGTGACTGAGACGGTCATCGGGGTCCAGAGGTTACCACAGCAGCCAGCACTGATGCCCAACCTTGTCTAGTGAAAAGACAGGTGGCAAGAAAACCAGAGGGCCCACAGAGAGGAGAGGCAAAGTAAATGACTTCACATTCAAAAACATATGATCCATCCATCTTATTTTGTAATCGAGTTAGTTGATGATAAACAGCACACATAGATGACTAAACGATGTATTGCCTCCCTTAATATAATTTAAAAAATGCTGCAATGCGGTGCTAAAATGCACAACTACTGCACGCTCGTATCTAAATCTGTTCAGTACAGTCTGACATATTGTGTGTGCCAGATGGATGGATGAACCCATGATCTGTCCAAGCCACTCCAAAAACGAGACAAAGAAAAAAGAAGGAAGAGAGGAGCAGAAAGTGAAGTCCCACTGACAAAATGGCTAAGGGGAATATTAGCTAAATGATTTAAAGAAGCACATGTACCCCCCCCCCCCCTCCCAATTCACACCCAGTAAACACTCTCCTTGTCCCTGTTCATCACAAACAGCACATCTGGTGTGACAATGGCACATCGCAGAGAGAGCCGCCAAGCTGCAAAAAGACTGACAGCTCACTCCTGTTTACGGCGTGTTACCACGGCAACACGTCCATCAATCACACCTCGCAGCGATGGCCTGACCCACGCTTTCTGCCAGGGAGGAGAGCTGCAAAGATGAAGCCTTTTCAATTTACATGCTGACACACTCCCGCACTCTCTCCCAGTTATTTCAAACACACACACACACACTGACACGCACGCACGCACGCACACACACACACACGCACGCACGCACGCACGCACACACACACACACACACACACACACACACACACACACGAGTGTGCACATACATGGACACATATGCATGTATGCCTGCTTACAGTCAAACATAAACACATTCAAATGCATGTGCCTTTACTGAAGTAAACACTTAGCTGCAGCCATTTTCAGCAGATGACACAGACAACAGATTACACCTCACAGTAAGATCCTTTTGTATCTCTGCTGTTCTATGCTACCCTAAGATAAGACATATGACAGAGAAGCTAGAAAACAATTTGTTTGAAATGTTCCAGCTCCCCTGCTTGGTTCGTTCTGAATCCTACTTGCTCTTGATTTTTTTTTGTTAAGGGTGACAGGAAAAGTGAGTAAGAAAGAGGGGGTTGCTTACATTAAAGGTTGTGAGTCAGATAAACAACAGAAGCAGAAAACACTTTTAATATGATCATGTAGCCTGCTGACAAAGACCTAAGGTAGGTGAGGAAAGTGAATACAAGAGAGAGTGCAGACAGCATCAGAATAATGGAAAAGGAGCAGTCAAAGGTCAAAACCAGGGCGAAACACAGAATAAAGAAGTAACAGGAATAATATGAAGACAGAAATTCCAAATGATATCTAATGCAGAAAGTCCACGTGCAAGAATTTTAATATCTTACAATACAGAGTTGGCTGACAAACAGAACAAAAGGCTACACGCCTATGCAAGGGAACCTCCAGAGCTGCATGAAACAGTCCTAACAAGCAGATGTACAAAGGCTCAAAAACACATGAACACACAAACTCATACCAGGACCAACATCAGACGTACAAGAAGTTACAAATTCAATATGGACAGCAACAAAGGGGAAACGGGCCAATGTTTATACTGAGGGAGCAAATAAAGGAAATAGGGAACAGGTGTGGAGCAGGGAACACCAGGAGTGAACTGTTTGGTATATATTATATAATATAAAGTGGCAAAATCTTCTTCATTTCTTCCAGGATATTCTTCACCAACGCTACAGATTCTGGGTGGGAGGCAGACAGTATTTATGTGAGCTTCTTACTGGCTTTGCTGTGTGCTTCACGCTGCCGGGTTTGCAGTTAAAACAATAATGATGAGAATAATGTTTGGTATTGATCACAGGTGATATTCCATCAACCAGATACAGTAATAAGATACAGAATGAAGCCAAATCAAATCCAGCTTTATTTAAAGTGCATTTCACACGATTGGCTCAGTACATTTTACATAGAATAATAAAAAAAATAAGGCAAAACACGCAAACAAGCTCCTCTGACATGAATCATGTATCTGCGCGTGGCCGCTCCATCTTGCAGACTTGCATAACGTCTCCGCGTTTAGAAGGTCAGCATTAACAGAGGCTGCTGGTTAGGGGTGTTGTAATACCAATTCAGGGGTTCAAGCCAGCTGACGCAAAGAAGGCTGAGGTCTGTTTGAGCGTCCTTCGTTGTACAGGCCCCTGCTCACAAACTCATACTCACACTTGCTACATCCCAATACATGGGTGAGATTCTCCCCAATGCCCCACAAGACAATCAAGCCTCACAGAAACCAAAACTTAATTGCATTCAACAAAAAAATGTCTAAACTAATCAATTATCATCATAAATCCTTTATCTGTAACACCTCCTTATTAACACCACGTTAAGGTTGCTAACAAGAACAAACAGTGGAGTTTATGTCTGCTTTCTCTAATTTATACCCTCGAGTCATGTTTTTATTGATCCAGATCGGTGACTGATGACCACATGAATACAACAACATGGCAAATACTAAGGACTGGCTAACAATGAATCATGAGATACTGAAGGTTGAAATCATATATCTGATGTGTCCCTCAGATTTTGTCCATGAGGGCTACATTTGGAGGAGACATTGAAATGGGACAGCCGTGTCAAACCCTTATGGTGCACTTGATCTTGAAACGCAGACCTCAAAGGATGCAGCCCTGACGTAGATGAGATGAATCTTTATTGATCCCTGTGAGGTAGCTTCTTTGTTTTGAGGCAAGGCAGGAACCGAAAACTAAAACCCAAAATTAGAATATCAGCAAAGCAAAGAATCTCTATCAAGGCAACAAAAATAGTAACAAGATGCTGAGTTCCTGCTAAACCTTCAGCCCTGCATACAGCAATCCAAAGCCATTCCTGAAACAAGCGAGGGGAATCCTTTGTATGTACAAGATGCACAATCACGCAGGTGCACTTATATACTTAGACACACATGAACTGGAGGCTTTTACGTGGGTGGGTGACTCTGCTGCAGGGCCAGGCAGAAAGCATTAATGGCTCTGACTCGAGGAGGCAACAAGTCATTTACGAAGATGATGTTGTCCTCTGACACAACCGCTTCCTGTCCTGTCCAGGCTGTGGCTGAGGGCTGCTGTTTGTGCCGCCTGTAATTGCCTGAGGATTGATTCTGAACGATGTGCCATCTCATGGACTGTAATCAAGCCTCATTATTCATTCTCTACCACCCCAATCTGGGTGCCAGAGACACAATAGCCGACCCTTAAGCGATGTTTCTGTCTGGTAACTCTATGACCACTACTCTCCCCCTGCCTATCTCCCTCTGCCCTCCACTTTAACTGCTCCTGCTTCACCATCTCTTTACATCTCTTTTGAATCATTCACTCTCATCTCTCCTCTTTGCCCTCTCCCTTTCACAGTGCAGCCTGCTATTCAGTGCTCCCTTCCTCTCTGAATTCTCCTTCACGCTCCTCCATCAGTGGGAATTTGTTGCATCAGAACTCTTTGGCACAACCTCTCCTCCGGTGCTTCACTGACGCTGAAATCACACTGCATGAAATTCTCTCCTTAAATTCTCCTTCAGATTTTTCATTTTTCAAGCAGTTTCACTCTTTAGGCTTCCTCTCGTTAAAATCGCCGTTCTCATATGAAGCCTTGGCGCCATAACAAACCCTCCTCCTCCTCCTCCTCCTCCTCCTCCTCACACCCCGCCTCATTTGAAATCCAGAGGGGGTGACAAAGAGCTAATTTCTACCATTATTACCATACAGACCTTATGCTGTTAATCTGCAATAAGTGAAATTCATTATCCTGATGACGGGGTCTCTGGGAGCAGCAGAGAGAGAAACAGAGACAGGAGAAAGGAGAGAGCTGATCAATAACTCAATCTGCTGCCCTGCATGGGGCTCCATCTCCTCTGTCTCAGACTGTCAGTGTGTCTGAGGAGGGACGGCAGAAGCTGCAGCTCACACCATCTTCGTTTTAACAGCACGCCGTGCGATCAATGGACACAATCTAATCAGCCCCTATCACCACCAATGACTTTTAGCATGTAGGGCTGAACATAATAGCATTAGGCGGAGGGGTGTGTGGCGTTTAGGAGAACCGCTGAAGTTCAAGGTCAATGGGGTTGAGGGGGTGGGGGGTGGGTTGTAAAAGAGTCAGAGCAAAGCATGAAGACAACGGCTGATTTCAGGGGGAAGAATAGTGACCACAAAAACAACTACCAACCTCAGACCTTATAAGAAACCTATTTGGCATTAAAACTTCAAAAACTACATATTTACTTACATGTTTGTGGGCAAATATTTATCTTTATTTTTCTCAGGAATGACTTAACACAGGCACTGCACAATCTATTCTTTACTGCATATTCTATTTCTCTATGTGATTATAATGCGGAAAATGTGGAGGCACATGTGTGGAGGAGGATGGATTTATATATTTCAAACTGATTATAATTTTTAAAGGACGTATAACTTCAAACATACTTAGCTCTTTAACATAAGGACAAGACTACAGATTGTAGATTAGAATAATACAGGCAAAATGATGGTAAGTACTACACATTGCCATACTCAACTGGTGCTCACGGGCTACAATCACTATTGGACTTAAAATACTCTGTATACAAATGAGGTCATTCACAAAGATTCAAAGCATTCCATTCACTTCTAAGCATACTTTCACTTTGAATTGATGTATTGTTACTGCTGCTAGTCGTCTTCTTTTCCATTTTTGACTACCACATTATAAGACAAACTGAACACCACCATATGTCGGTCAAGATGTCCATGTGTAAATAAGGATCTTCAAAATACAATACATGCAGAAGCTGTTGTACCATAATGCTGCGCCGCTTTGAGATGCTGAGTTCCTTTTATCACTAAGATTTTCCTCAGTGTGGGAAAAAGAGATAATATAACTTCTCATAAAACAGAAGCTGTTGGTGACCGGGTCTTGCCATCCTGCTCCCTTTTTAGTGATTAAATATACTCTCCCCACCCCATACCCCTTAGTGAGAGCTGTGCACCTATTAAATCCTATAGCTCCTGCAGATCGATCAGGCCTTCCCAAGCTCTGTGACCATAAACCCACACAGACATATATCTGATAGAGAAAGCTGCGGGAAACAGGTTTACCCACGATAGAACATGATGAAAATGACAGATTTTATGTCCCCTGCCATGTCAATGAAACACCACCACCGAGCCTAGCTGCTTTTCTAGGAGACTCCAGCCTTTTCAGCCTTCTCATCATCAGTAGGTAGGAAGGGAGAGAGCAGCACACTGTCACATTCGGTAAGAGCCTTGGGATTTCACCAAATAGTGCAGTTGACTATGCAGTTTAATCGTCCAAATGTAAGGGAGGACACATAGCATTTGTCATTTCTATTTTTGCAAAAGTACCTCAGAACTTAACAGCTGTATCTCAAATTCAAATGTGAAAACCACATAATGTGATGCAGATCCAGCAATTAGTCAGGAAAACTCAGTCATCCAATTTCGACTTGTTCTTTCTCCACCTCCTGCGTGGTCGGAGGGAGGTTGAGCCAAGCGTCTACAGAGTGACAGCCGATCTTCTGTCCACCCAGCACGAAGCATGTTAAAACCCCGACCCCCCACCTCCACACATATCGAATCAATCTGCAGCCCTCACATTTTCTCTATCCACTTTCACTCCTCAACGGCAAATGCCCTTGCACACTCTACTCCCCCCTTCTTTTTATCTATTAGGACGCAGGCCACTCCCCCCACCTCTGCATGGGGCCCCTTTGTAACTGTCGAGGAACCCTTTTCACTTTTTGTTCTGCAGGCCTTCCCAGGTCCTTTCTCTGTTGATATTCACACCATCTGCCAGTGGCAGGGGAAGGTGCACAGAAGCCCAACGAGCATGGAGACATCTAGATGTCTCCAGGGTCGAGGTCTGCTCTTTTTCCTTGCACATGCTGTTAAAAACACTGTTATAACAATGGGCTCGCTGCAACCAAAACATATTTTTTTCCACAGTTGGCAGCTATCCTGGGACCTAGATGTGGTGGTTTCACCCCTTGTTTGCAGTGGTACATCCTGCTAAGTCCCCCCAATAGAAGTGGCTGTAAAGAATCACTCAAGCCGCACTAAGCAGCTGCCTGTGAGTTAGGTCATTTTCCCAGGAGCCACAGAGTGGGCATTGGCAGGACCTCAAAAAGAGGGGACACCATCTGTTCAGTGCCTGAAAAGGTTGGTGACACCTTCTGTGGTACCAACAACTTCTAATTAAGTGGCCAGGAATGCAGTAGCAGTTCCCTCGCATGATTGGTCGGCTTGCCTTACTTATCCTGACGGCAGTATAGCAGATCTGCGTTCAGCTTCGCCCACATCTCCGTCACATCTGGTGGTGGACGAATGACAGATTAACATAGGCAGAATATAGTAAAACCTCCATCGGGGCAGCACAACCTCGTCTATTTGTTTATATTTTGTGTCATCATTATTACCAAGCCGTTTTCATTTTTTTTCTTCTATGTAATTGAATGTTTATCAGAAGTATTAAAAAAAACGGTGTTAGCCCTGTGGTCAATCCCTCCGTGGATTGCTTTTGTCATATCACGATGCACTAAATTCATTAACATTAGGATTTAAATGAAATAACAAATAGACTTAGCATTCCTCTGATTTCCATCGCTCTTACAGCTAAATCTGCTGCTCAGAAATGTAACTAATTAGCCTTATTAAGTAATTAAGAGGAGGTCTTAATTATATCTGTGCCACTGGGACTGACACAGCTTTGCCATGAAATGCTGTGCTGTATTGGCTCTGTTAGTTTGGATGTCAAACAGTTTTACCTCGAGTCAGAGTCATTGTTTTTGTAGTAGAAAAATGGCTTTGGAATGTATATTTTGGGTGTATTTGGCAAATGGCTGTATTTCAATTACAGCGAAAGAAATGCTGAGTGGCCTTCAACAACATAGCCAAATGTCAAGCAAATTACCACTAAGAGTTAAAAGTTTAATGAAATATATTGCATAGGGAAAAATGAGGGGTTTTGGCACGAGCGTGGACTTAGTCTCAGGAGAATGGGCAGCAAACGGCTCAACGTCTCTACAGCCATCAGTCAAAGTAGCAGCCACCCGTCCCCTTCCCTCACACAAGGAGACTTCGCTGGAAGCCACAATGATATATACCCCATGACCTCACTCTCAGTGTCCAACATATTTTGATTTGTAGCTTGAATGTTATTCAAACACAAATTCAAGAGAGGATGAAATTCAGGAGAGAGCTTTTGTTGGACGAACACCAAGGTAACAGTCCTTTCAGATGTCTCTGCCCTTGTGGAGGAGAGAGAGGGAGAGAGAGAGAGAGAGAGAGGGAGAGAGAGAGAGAGAGAGAGGGAGAGGGAGAGGGAGAGGAGGAGGAAGGATGTGGTTGGTGCCGTGCTACGAGCTTGGCGAAAGACTCCCTCCCAGATCCTGCGTGCTTTCTTTTCACTCAAGATAGAACATCACACTGAACCTGAACCAGCAGCCTTTGTTTGCCAAGGTGTGATGTCATATATAACTGAATATGACCCAGCAAACAGAAATATATCCATCAAACTGCAAGTCTGTCGATGTGTTTGTTGAAGGGTAAGTCAACGGCGTCTGGCCAATGCAGCACATGAATTTTGATATTGTACATTTCTGGATAAACATGAGGTTAAAGGTCAATTTAAGGGCACGTCACATCAATGATACTCATGAAACTGTAGTGCGATGCCAAAGTGTGTCCTGAATCAGCACATCTTTAAAGGACCATTTAAAGGAAAACAGGATCAGAACAATCAGCATAAATAACCATTGATGACGGCAAAGGTTGATCGTGGATTGCAACGGGAATTTCTTTGGAAGATTTCTGTTTCCGCAGATGATATTAAATATTGGGAATTTTTCTCTCAAAACTCCAGCGCAGTTTTGCCAGCAACTTGCTGTTAGCTACTATAAGTGTGAGAGAAAGATGAATAAGGACAACAGGGGCTGAGGAGGATGAGTGTGTGTGCTGTTGTGGAACTTTATTTTGAAATTTTCTCTGTTTTTTTTTCTACCCCCCAGCAAATCATCAAAATCCCTACTTGTACATGAATTATGCATAAGAGGAGGCTGAGAAGTGCAGTGGGTCCCAACGCCCCCCCATTCCCCCCCTGTAGTGCAGTAGGGTGGGGTGTGGTGTGGGGGGCACAGGCACCCCTCTGTTTGCCTGCTGCACCCCCCTGCCGGGAGACACGGCACCCCCTACAGGAGGTGCAGCGCTCCGCTTCCCCCGTCCCTCAGGGCAAGCCGATGTATGTCACACAAACACACACACACACACACACGCACACACGCACGCACGCACACACGCACCGCACAGTCAGCCCAGTTTATCTGCTGACCCATCAATCAAATGCAGACACACTCACACTCTGCTTATACAGAATCTTAATAAACAGGAAGTGTTTTTCTTCTTCTGCCATTTTTAGCCAGTGCCTCTTCTGAATGAGGCAATAATTACCCACACAGATAAACTCTCCTTTCACACAAACTATATCATCACAAAGCTATTGTGATATTAAGCGAGAGTGGTTATGTTAGTCTATGGATTAACTACGTCTTTAATTACCCAGCACACACCAACAAACACACACTCTTTCTCTTGTAAAACACACCTATATAGACCACAGACTCAGTCACTGGGTAATTGGCTCAGCAATAGAAAAAGAGGAGGTCTGGATAATTAATTAATCTATCTGACTGGGCAGAGACGCGAGGCCAGTTTTACAACCCCACCAGGGAGACAGAGGGCGGGAGAGGGGAGCAAGGGAGGGGAAGAGAGAGAGAGGCAGAGAGAGAGAGAGGCAGAGAGAGAGAGAGAGAGAGAGAGAGACCTGCTGCCCTCAGACGATCTATGGCCTTGCATGAAATGGAAATGGCTTGCCAGAATGCATTATGTGTCTTTGCACTCTTTTATTTCACACACGACACACACAGGCACGCAGATACACAGGCACGCAGACACACACACACACACACACACACACACATACTCTGTATCCCGCACATCTGTATAGCTACAATCTCACAAAACACCCATATGGCCTTATTTTGATGAATGAAAAACCAAACATACATGCACATTCACACACTCTCATGTAAATTTACACACTAATGTGCAAATACGCACTCTTACTCTCTACATGTTAAGCTGTACTTTGTTATAGAGCTGGCAGAGGCTGGGCGTTATTGATCTCTTGCCAGTTCACAGTAGAGGTAGTGATGTCATATTGGTGAAATGGTAACAAACCTGTGTAGTCTTTAAAGCTGAGGTCACTATGATCCAAGGAGGTCACTTTTTTGTGTGTGTAAGTTTAAGCCTTCTGGAGATATTTTCCATTCACTTACCTCATTTGCAGATCTTTGAATGAAACCCTTTAAAATGTATCATCATGTATCAGTATCACATGAAATACTGTATATATTTCAAATCATTCAGCATTCGTCAATCAAGGAGAAGCACAAATGGTTTCACATGAATTTTACTAATTTACATAACATCAGGATATACGCTAGTTACATGTTACCATTATAAACGATTATTACTCAGGGTACACAACTGTTTATAATCTTTAATACTCTAATGTTACTTTAATCTTGCACAAACTGTAAAACGAGAGAGACTCAGCTAAGAAGCCAATGCAGCATACAAATGGAAACCAGCCAGAACAAAACAAATTTAAAAACCTTCCGTAAAGCAACAGAACATCATATCGTACTGAGAATACCCTCGGTGTCAAAATACTCTTCTGAGCTGCTTAAATCTTGGCAGAAGAGTGAGGGGAAGAGTGTAAGGTAAGGTAGAGTGTTAGTTTTCCCAAAATCCTAGACATTTTTGTCTGTCAGACTCCGGGTGGGATCTGCAACTTGAGAGTATTTTTTCTCCTTTTTTCACCACGAGCCTGCTGTATGTTGCCGGTTGTCAGATCTAACAACAAAATGGGAGAACACAACACACACGCACACACCTCAGCCGTGGAGGGAAGTAGCAGGTACATCACGTCTATGGTAATACAACAGCAGATGGAACTGGCAGGCACATGCAGCACCTAGTGCTTTGACACAAACACTGCACAAGAACACATTGCTTTTACCTTATGGTGATGAAATACCACATCTGAAAATAAATACACAGCCATAATTCACACCTTAGTTTGACAGGATGTCAGTAAGACTTTCTCCTGTCAATGTGTTATAAGGTTGGGGTCAGCTATAAATGGCTCCCTGGTGGTATGAAAGAGAGAGGTGCAGTATCCTTGTCAGTATCGGTTCTAGAAGGTGTTGTCTGTTTCTGACCTGTCTCTCCTGGGTTTCATATGAGCGACGGCGTAGCTACTGGCCCTGATAATCTAACAGATAAATCATCTTTAGTCACTCTCTAAGAGCCTGACAGACAGACAGGCCTAAGTACCTGGGAGGGCGGCAGAGGGACACTTTAAAAATCTCCAGTGATGAGGAGTATTGCTGCGAAGAAAACAGTTAGCCGCCCCAAGCTCCCTCGTATCCCCCCCGAGTCTCTGGCTGCCATTTTGGCTGCGTCTCAAGGCGCTATTCCGGCTCTATCTCATGTCACCGTTCTGGCTGTCGTTCAATCCTCACATTGGCTCCCATTCAGCCTCCATTCTGGCTCAGGTTCAAACTCCACGGTGGCTGTGTTTTGGGGCTTCATTGTGGCTGTGTTTCAGCAAGGCCCCCCTTCAGTTTCAGCACCCCAGGTAGCTGGCCTCCTGCCCGGCCTGCAGATCAGTGGGAGATCCAGGCTCAGGCCTTTTGTTTGGGGTGGCATTTTGCCTTTGTTTTCCCATCTCGCCTGTAATCTAAACACCCAAAACATCTCATGCTTGACAAATCGGCTCTGAGACGAGGGAGCAGCGGAAGACAAACGGCTGGAAGCAGTTCAACCCCAGGCAGGACTGATGGTGTCCGACTGGGCCTGACCTCCCAAAGGTTAAAGACGCGTTCACTTACAAAGCAATCAATTACCCAGACTGTGTGGCCCCTTTTAACCAACCTCCCCTCCCGCCTTCAACACAGCCAGTGTTATTGATGAGGGTCCCCGTGTACACACATCTAACCTGAATGTGTATTAGATTTCACAACTGAAATAAATCTCAGATTCCTGGTGTTTCTTCTTACCTGAGCATCTCTTCTGCTTTAAATTGTCTCGCTTCTTCCCCACCTCCCTGTTCCAACCTCTCTCTCTCTCCTCTCTGCAGGTCGTTGTAGCAGGTTTATTCTGGTAGTAGGGCTCTGTGGGCCCCGGCAGGCCCCTCAGCTGTTCTGCTGGGTTTGTAATTACCATTTCATTAAGAATGACAGTTTCGGGGGTTGAAGCACCATTTCATCTGGGTCTCGTGGGAAAGGCGCTTGCCAAATTTTCAGTGTGAGCAGCAATTATCTCTCTTCGTGTCTGCAATTCACCATTTTGTACTTAGTGGCTTGACAACGGCTAGGAACATTTTGCCGGAGTAATAACAGGTCTGGGATATTTACACTGTAGCCCACTCCAGCTTAGCTCTGTGAACAGATTGATACAAGCTGTCAGAGGAGACAGAAACAAAGTAGAGGAGACGCAACAGAGGCAAATGCCACTTCATTATATTCATACTGTTGATGGGTTGTTGTTTTAATATGGTTTCAGCTTTGAGTTCGCATATTTTGGAGCTTTGAGGTCAGTGAGACCTCACTTATAATCATTATGCACGTCACTCTGAGTGAATTCTCATGTACTGCATTTGATTTCGCTTTTAATTGCACGGTGTTAGACTTTCTCTTTATCAAGGTTAAGTTGAGAAAAGTGACTTATCCTCAAAATTATTAAACGTTTTAAAAGTGCCACAATGTAGACTCACAAAGTGGTGGGATGAAATTTGACAACTTTAGCACCTTGATAAGTCAACAAAACTTTGAAAGTAAAACTGTCCACTCATAATGTAAAGTGACACATAGGTAATAAAACTATTATTGAAAGGACTCCATCCAGACATTCAGACTTGCATCTTAGCATTGTAGGGATCTCTACATATTCAGATTCTACAGAGAAATGTTTGCAGAACACGCATTTACATTCATTTCAAACACTCATCAGAGCTTTTAGTGAAAACATGACTCAGATTACACTCATTATAGAATATACCTTAAGTATGACTGCAGCGCATATTTTTCTGATGGAAATACACTATCCAGCAGGTGCCACTGTAATTCATACACCCACCCTTGATTGAAGCAGTCCACTTGCAGCTGAGTGGCCTAACTGACAGATTTTGACCCAAGCTCTTTGGATATCTTCCAGGGTCAGAAATACTCAGGAGCAAACAGCAAAACCACTCCAACATTCAACATTTTTGCCCCTGGAAACTCATATAAGGAGTTGTAACTGACTGCAATAACATAAACCATATTGAATGATTCATACTCTATGAATCAAAATCAATAAAACACAGCTGAAGCACAAGTTGTTTTGAATTTTGCATTTTCTGGCTGTGATGGTGACCTCTAATCATGAGAACATGACTTTGCTCTTTCCTGAGAATAACCGACTGGTCTGAAAACAAGAAACAGGAAATTAGAGGACCGGGACCGGGGAGGGATTGAAGAAATCCTTTGAATGACGATGCCTGTGTCGGGAAGATGCAGCTGGACCTGTAAAGGGCTTCCACAGCCAGCCCTGGCCACATGTCCAACAACAAGACAAAAGAATCCAAAATGCACCCAAGTGTGTTAAAGATGTGTTTATAATGCCCCCAAATTTTGTTCAGTGAGGGTAAAAAATGGCCCCTGATATCTTCATTTAAATAAATTGACAATATTCAAAGATAGATCTCTATACACTGTACATCATCAAACATTCCAGCTCCTGAACAGTAAAAAGTGCATATTTAAACACAAAGGCAATTCAAAGTGCTTTACATAGGCATGGGTCAAATGCCAGCTTGCCAATGTGCATGTCAGGCATTTGGCACCACAGCTATAATGTTAAGTGTGCACTGTGCTATTACAGTGCCAGATGTATCCATTTGCTTACAGGAATCCATCCATATTTTAGTGTTTGATGATTATGTAAGAGCAGCACAGAAAATTCAACCACTTTACCTGAAAACATCTATAATTTTTCAAATTATCTGGACGACCTTCATTCATTTTGAATGCCAACACTTTCATCACTGCCTTCTCTTGTCTCTCTCGCTAATGTACACCACTGTACACACACATCGTCAAAGCAAGGTCTGTGCATACAGATGTGTGTAAATATACATGTGCATGTGCAGAAATGGAAGAGATGAAGCGTGTGAACCAAATATTTGAACGTGTGTGTGTTTGTTTACTTCTCCTTTTAAAAGGAACAAAAAACTGAGAGGGAGAGGCCATGTTGAGTTATGGTGACATGACTCACGTGATGTCTCCTGCTAGTGACTGGCGCAGCTCTTTTAATTGCATGTCTGCACTGAATGATGGGATACTTAATTCCTACACATTCCACACAATTGCTTTGCACGTTGGCGGAGGCCTGGGGAGGCGGTGGATGTTTTCTGCGGCCATATGGAGAGGGAAGCAGAGCCCAGGCTGAATAAATGGGAGCTTCCCGCCTCAACCCTGCAACATACTGGCTGCTCCACTGTAGCTGCAGACAGGCCTAATGAAACACTTACCCAAACATAGCGCACACACACACACACACACACACACACACACACACACACACACACGTATGATAAACACATACTGTACATACAGATCTGATGTGGTATGGTTTATCATTTTAGTCTCTTTAACACACATACATATGCAAATACATGCACATAAGAATCACACAAGACAGAAAACACACATTTCCAGCATTTTACAAGAAAATGTAAACTGTATGTGGTCTTACATACAGTGTAGATATATTAATGCATAAAAGTGAATACCGTGTATTTTCACACGTAGACCACATGCAAGTACTCATGCACACACACACACACACACACACACACACACACACACACACACACACACACACACACCACACCACACATACCACACATACACAGGGTGAGACAGAGAGAGAGAGAGAGCTCTATAGTGCTCTCTCAGTGTGTTGACAGTCCTGTCAGCTCATGGTAGCACCATCAGGCTCCCTGCTGTCCTGTGAATGGGTCACTTCTCCTTCTCCTCCATCTCTCTCTTATCACTCTGTCAGATTGTTTTCTGTTGATTCTGTAGTATTAATAGCAGCCGAATGGTACAACAATTGTATACTGCTGAGGAGTTGACTCAAACTGTGACCTCCACCTTCTATGATATTGTATTTTCAGTGGGATCTCAGATGTGGGAAAACCATTCACACCAACAATAATGAGACTGGATTGCATTATTTTACGGTACTGATCTCTGAAATTCCCCTACAGCTGAAAAGGGGCGTTCAGACTCAACTAAGCCAAGTAAGGGTTTCCTTTGACGCATTTAGTGGTCATTAAGTTCTCACTCATTGTCATTGCTGGTATGAAACTGATATACAGTTTTGTTGTTTGCGCTGTACATCCCAGAAATCATTTGTCAATGGAACAGTGTGTCAAGTGCAGTTGCATCTTTTATGCTTGTATTTCATATTAAATAAAACAGCACAAAGCCTCTTTGCATCACATGTATATGCTTTAATGAACCGGATAACAGGCAAATCACTGGATCCATCACAGAGATCATTTTGCAAAATGGACGTTTGGCAATGAAAATGGCAGAATATTACATTAATATTAAGAAATAAACCTTCCTCGTGTCTGAGGTTATTCCTGTAGCAAAGGAAAATAACCTTTAAAAGCCCTTTTAACTTTATAATGATCAGGAATAAAGTTAATCACCAATTAGGTAAACAACTGATTTCTATGTTACCTATTTATATCTTATCAATGTTAATTAGCAGCATTTTCCTTAATCCTGGAAATTAAATTGAATTTTCATATAATATAATTCACAAATGTAAGCAATCCTGTGTTCATACAGTGATATTCCTTTTTTGATTACTTCAGATCTTCAAAGTTACTTCATCAAGATTTAATACACCGGATTTGGCTTTGATTTGTCTGCTAGAACTTCATTGGTCTAAATCTGGGTATTGTCATGTAAATCCAGGGAAAATAGCTTTAAATGTTTAGAATCTTCTATTGTGGCAACTTTTGCAGAGAGAGAGAGAGAGAGAGAGAGAGAGAGAGAGAGAGAGAGAGAGAGAGAGAGAGAGAGAGAGAGAGAGAGAGAGAGAGAGAGTCACTAATGTATTCACCAGCCAGCACTCATTCAAGAAAAAGCCTTAATGACTTTAATTGATCTTTATTAGCTGCAATTAGAGAGGGACATCGGGGGGTGCAAGGTTGTGATTCCTGTAGAAAGATTAGAGAGGAGGTGAACAAGATGGATGTGGAAACTCTTTGAAGGGAGAGAGATGTACTGTATGGAATAAGAAGAAAGAATGAAGAGAGAAGAACAGACAGCAGAGAAGAGAACACGCTCACACTTTGGCTGAAAATTTAATGTAAGGTGGAAATGGACCAATATGCAAAGCAGGTGTGACTGCAGATAAGTGGCTAAGGATAAGACGACAAGTGGACCCCCTACAGTATGACATCAAATATGAAGTTCTACTATAACTTCACTATTTTCAGTAATATTCAACCTTGCAAGACTTCCAAGCGCCAAAAAAGCACAGCAATCCATTTAGGTGCTCTGTTGTTGTAACGCTGCGGTGCACACTGGATGAAAACAAATTTTGTCTCTTTAAGGCCCTCCTCCTGTTCTAATAGTCCAGCTGTGTTCGGTCTGAATCATGCAACATACAGAATAACGCCATGAAGTCTATAAAAGCTGAAAAAATGTAAGGACATTCAACCTCTCAGCCTCTTTTATATGGGAACATTACTGTTACAATCAAATACATTATCTGTAATCTGTTATCATACACATAACCAGCTAGTTAACTACCACAGCTGTTACTTTACCACAAATAAAGGCCAGTATTGGCCTCATTCCACCTTTCTTGCTCTGTCCGCACTTCATTTTCCTCATCCAGCCCACCATCCACCCCTTTCTCTCCTCAGTGCTATGTTTGTGTTTCTAGGGGGGGAGCCGGATGACCCCTGACCCCCGGCTAATGAGAGCGATAACGAGGATTAAAAGGGGGTGACTGGAAGGTGTCTGAGAGTGAGGTTTAAACAATTACACTGGGCTGCCAACATGCCTTTCTTCATGACTCAGGAAATTACAGTCTCTCTCTCTCTCTCCCTCCAACACTCTTTCAGTCGGCACACAAAAGAAAAGGGCTTATGGAAAATAATAAATTATCTCAGGGCCACGTTAACTTGGATGTAAATCGCCGGGCAATTATGTTTTAATAGGCCTTTAAGAGAATGAGTAATTGGGGGTGACACTACTGGGGTTGATCTGGCGCACCCATCTCTCTCCCTTTGTGCCCACTGGCGGCAAGCTGTGGCTGTGTGTGCGTGTCTGTCAGCGTGAGTGTATGTGAAAATATTACATCACAATATAGGGATGGCAAATATTAAACCGCATCTAGACCTTTACATTTGTGAACCGATCCGTCTCTGGAGATGTCATTAAACGCCCTCCTACGCTCTCATTGCAGGAGCGTTTGTGCTATTTGGTTTCCTTGATATCACCATTTGTCTCCGATTTGAGTTTTAACAGGCGACACTGTTCTTTCATGTTTACTTCGGTGGTTTATTCCAAACACGCTAATGCAAAGCCCACCCGTCCTAGCTCCAGAGCAATTCCGATCCGATACTGAATGTTCCCAACAGCAAATTCACAACGTTTGAAACATGTTTTTATCCCTTCATCAGTTACAGAGGTGGAAAGTAACCAGAAGAGGTAATTATTCTGACAGCTGGTTACTCAAGAGATAAGGTCATAAAATATCACGTTCATCTTTCTGTCCAAATTTCATGATTATGCTTTTTGTCATTTTACTATTCTACCTTCCTTCTGTCTTTCCCATATTTCCCTATTCCTCTTAATTTTTTACTTTATTCTACGCTTTGTTTCTTCACGGCTTCAATCTGCCTTTTCTTGATTTCTTCCTTCCTTGTTTTTCTTCGCCTTTTCATACGTTTATTTTCGGTCCTTTCCCTCTTCAGCTGATAGGAAATCGGGGAAAATCTCCAATATAAGGTCGACACCCAGCAGGGAAATGAAGCTCTCATATTAATTACAACAAGTAGTTTTACTTATTTTTACTTGAGTACTTGTTGCTAATATCTGTTTGATCAAGTTACATTTTACATACAAGAAATTTTACTTCCACTACTGAACAATAATGAGTATGTTTGTTGACTTGTCATACAACATGTGAAGGTGTATATTTTCCTTTGTATCGTCAACACGGTCCTAACTAACACACAGACACACAGAGGTCAGTTCCCTTTGACCTCTGACCCAGACACAGACCTGTGGATGATGGGGTTGCATGGTTGTTTGGCTACCATGCACCGGGGGGTGGAGGAGGGGGATGGGGTAGGGGGGGTGGGGGTTGGGGAAAGAAGGATCGATGTGAAGAGGTAAAAGATCACAACAGGCCAGACGTGGTGAGCTGAAAACCACCAAATGAGACAGGAACAACACAAACAGCAGGGAAGGAGGACAGGGGGAAAAAAAAGCAAAGAAAAAGAAGAACGAAGGAGACAGAAACAGTGAAAGAGATCTGACACAAGAAACATTCTGACACACAACGAGGAAATAATCCAAACGCTCCGCAGGATGTCAGGCCCTACTGCAACGAACAAGCAAATGGTGGAATAAACCTATATTTATCTTCTTTTACTTTCATCTAAGGAGGAAGACAAACGGGGTAAGAAATTGATCAGATGAGCATCTGTTAGGCTTGGCAACAGTCACTAGTCTACAGAGACAGTTTTTAAACCCCATTTTTCAATCACATCTCCATTAGTGTCAACGCCGTACAGGCACTTAAAGGAATGTTCCACAGTAAAAGAAGAAAAAAGAGCTGTATATGCAAATCCACACAACTGCATTTCAGTACTTACCCTCCTTAGTGTTTCTCTCTTTGCTGCAGATAAGTGCTTCAAACTGACAATTTCTGCAAATTTGTGAGTTTTTATCTGAGTAATGGAGCACCGGAGTAAAAAGTTATACCTATCTTGTCAGTTAAAGATATAAAGGGTATCCATATCCCCACGGCATGATCCTGTATTTGCCATTTATAGAAATATAATAAGATTGAATCGGTTTGTGTTCTAATGATACTCTGTGTTAATTTTCCTGAGCATGCTGGACAGTAACAATGAGAATGTCTGTGAGCCACGGTTGAGTCTCTCAGCTCAAAATATCCATCCATCCATCCATCCATCATGTTTTTCTGTCCGATTGTTAGCAAGATAGAAATGTAATGACAGATTTCAGTGAAACTTGGCAGGCAGGTTGGACACAATCCTGGTAAGAATCCATTACATTTTGCTACTGGGCAGCCTGATGGTGGCACTGAAATAACTACTTTTACATTTTGTCCTCAGTATCAATCAAATTTCCTTTTTCCTGGATTCCACGGGTTTACTGGCATCCATTCCTACAGGCCACGCCCACTTGCACCTGACTAGAATAGAAGAAGAAACATTTAGGTATTTTTTCCCAAAGCAGTGTTTTTGTATCTCCTCCTTTCAATTTTTCAAATGTGGGTGTCTCTTCTTCTCATCAACCGACTTGATGATGTCGCTATAACAACAGTAACAGAATCCTTCTTTAAGCGTCTGAACATGGATCTGTTAGAATCATAGGATTGTTGGCTTCTCACGGATTCTGGTCTAGTCAGTAATCCGGTAAATTCCATCATTGAGAGACGGACCCGTGCTCGGCCTTGGCAGGGGTATGCTCCTTCTATTCATAGATGAAACTGGGATGAGGTTCTGACTGTTCAATCTTGTTCTGTCGCAGATGAAAGTGAGCAATCATGAGGGAACTGGCTGTCAAAGTGTCCTCCATTGCCACATGATACATATCCACCAACGGCCAAATCAGCGTTCTTGCAACCACATACAACCTACAATGAAATTCTCACAAAAAACTTATGAGCTAAAATCTCACCATTTGACTGGATGATGTAAGAGACAATGTGTTTCTGTCTGCATTGCTTTTCCACTGTAGCTCACCAGACATTCATCACATAATCTAACACGCATCAAATTCGATTTGGTACAGTCCGACACAGATGCCCATCCTGCTCCATTTGACACATAATAAACATGTGTAAAGACGGCTGTTATCGTACAGTTTTCAGGAGCAATGGTACCTTGCTTGTAAACCAAAATAAAACTCTTATCCTCTATGTATGGATTTGTAATTCCTTATATCTGACTTCTGCCAAGATCTAATATATCCAGAAGATCCTGTAACAATGGTGATAACTGTGTATCATACTTTTCAATCAAACATATCTTAGTTTTAATTGCTTAAACTAGAATTTAGAAGAACAATGTCAGCATACGTGTGTGTGCATACATCACTTTCAGCATCGGTTTCTTGACTGGGAAGAAGACAACCGCATGTTTCAGATTTTACTAACTTCATTATTTTACCTTATTACAGTAGAATATATAATGGATTGCAACAAATTCTGTTTGAAAAATTATACAGCATCTTCAAATCATAATCAGAAGGTCAAAGGTCAGAAGGGGAAAAGGTAACATTATTTGCTTCTGCCAAAGCTGATGAGCTTCTTTTGTGTTTTGGAAAAAGGAAAAGATCCACATTCACACAGACCACTTTCATCTTCCAGAGGGGCCATTAATAAACACCAGGAGTGACTTCTCTTTCCAACACTTCTGCTTACACATTATGTCCAATGGTATTCAGCGCTTCTGTGCTATTGACTAACTCACATCAATCAACTTGCAGACTCCTTTGTACTGAAGTTGGCCATTCTAGCAACATTATTAACTAGAAATCGGAATAATTCCACAGCAAGAAATCACAAGAAATTAGAGTTTGTTTATGAATTAGCTCTGAAAATGCATCCAGGGTGAACATGCTGGATTCTGACTAATGACATTTTGCATGGCTTTATAACAGACAAGGTGAGTCTTAAATAGAGGAAGAATCCATTAATTTGCAGTAACTAAAGCATTTAATTAGACAAATAACATGCTGTTTAAGTATTTGCTGAATATTATTAATTCATTGTTAATGGCTCACAAAGTTATTTCATTCTTTATGTCTGGTGTGGGACTACATGACGATGTGTGTCTATATCTTTGCCAGTGCATCTCTGTATCCCACTTTCTCTGCCTCCCACTCGTCTCTGTTTCTCACTTTGGCTCTTTTATTCCCCCCTGAGCTGCTCTGTCACCCATGTCGCCAGGGGACAAGGAGAACGTGGCGTTTTCCCCGGATCAAAAATTTACGAGCAATTAAAAGTCGGCCGACGCCCGGCATCCATCAGCCCTGCGTGCTGCTGCCAGGCTGGGTGAGGGGGACTCGCAGTAAACCACAGGCTATATACTTTTATATCTGTTTTTCCTCCAAAGAGGGAAGGTTATGACAAAATTATGTTTTAGTGTCCCCAGTTTCTGCCACGATGTAGACATCTTTCATGAAACAGACTCACTGGAGGTCAGAGCCCCTGGAAAACAGGCAGAGAGAGAAATTCAAGCCTGGATCTTGGTGTACTTAGATGTTTTTTTCCAAGCCGTGACAGCAGCCTTTAACACAATGGGTGTAAGATATCTGCACCTCGGGTCTATCAGTTACTGAGGAAAGAGTGACCTAATTACTGCGCTGTTTATTACTGCAAAGCTCTGATTTATTTCCCTATGCTGATGTAATTTTAACACTGAGAGTTCCTCCTCAATAAAGGCAGCAAGACACATTTACATAAACATGTATCTGCATACACACACACACACACACACACACACTCATGCACAATGATCCATTGCGACACACCTAATACACAGAAAAGCACACAAACCCTAATACATCAACACAGTCACTCTTTCACTTTTTCTGGCTGCTCGCGACAGGCGCAGACTCATTTGCATCCTTAATTGTGTTGTAATGTACTTTTAATTTGAAAATGGAGGCAATTAATTATTTTGATATGGAACAAAATGCCGCAAATGTAAACATTCTAATAGTTCTCCGTGAACAGAGCGTCATTTTTCAAAAGAGGGATTGAATCTTATCTCATTTTTTAATGCCATACCAGTTTTTTTTCAGGATTCCATTTCAACACTCGTATATTCTCCTTGATTTTCACTTTATCTTAGCAGAGAGGGCAGCGTTTCTTTGATCCATTTCACTGCTGTTATTTTCGATCCAAATCTTCCACCAGATAATTACTGTAGTTTCACCTATGCTATCAAAAGAGATTAAATGAAATTAAGCCTGTTTGGACGTTTTGCTTCTTCCCTGTGAGTTAACCCTCCGGTGCAGGGCTGCTAACGCCGAGCTCCTCCACTTTCTATTTCTGGGTCACACAAGCTTCAAGTGGAGATGTGAATCACAGATTAATTTTTTTTTTTCCTCCGCCAACTGTGTGATCAATAGGTGTCAGTGTTCAAAGGATGCCGAGCAAGCCGGAGGAGAGGAGAGGAGAGGAGAGGATAGGAGAAGAGAGGAGAGGAGAGGAGAGGAGAGCAGAGAGGAACCTGAAGCTTTCATTCCCTCAACCTGATAAACTCGGTGAGGAAGAGGAGATACGTGTTATTTCTCCTCTTTTCCACCCATCTCTGTCGCATTTCTTCCCTCTCACACGTGCACAGATTTGCCGTCCTCTTATATCTCTATCCCCCCACCTGATCACACTGCACCCTGAGGCCCTATCTCTCCCACTCCCTCATTCTCCCCTCTTCTGACTCTCCTGTGGGTGCTGGGAGCTTGCTGACATCACACGCCGGCCTGGCAACAGCCTATAAATTATGAGTGACAAGTCTTTGGACCAATAAAAGCACCACCATATTTCATGCACAGTAAATCTGATTGCAGATTGTTCTGGCGTGTGGCGACTGACATGTTTATTGTCGCCGTGGCGTTGGGAGCCAGGCGGGGGGGGGGGGGGGGGGGGGGGGCGGGGGGGGGGGGGGGGAGGTATAGGAGCTGGTCCGCAGAGTTTCTAAAGCTCCCAGTTTATATAGAGGTCAAACAGATGGGAACTCTGGGATACGGGCAACCCTTTCTATCCACGCAGCCCCCCCCCCCCTGACACACACATACACACACACACAAGCCATGCAGTCGCCATGCAGTCGCTTCTTTCACTGCAACCATCTGTGCCCATCACCACGCGCTCCCTGTGCAACTTTTAAAGTGGTAACACTCAATGTCCATATTGATTGTACTTCATTGAATTTTTTGCCTCCATCCTTCCTACATGCTCATTAAAATGTGCATCTAGGAGATCGCTTGCCAAACAACACAGTGTAACAGTTTGTTACAGTTTGGCACAGTTTGTTCCACAGGAAGTTTGAGTTTGTTACTGTTTTCAGGTCAGGTCAAGTTTTCAGAGCAGCAAATACTACAAAAAAGCTTTCATGTACTGGTTCAGTCTCTATAATGTAACTGGTTAAATGCATTTTAAGATTTTTTGTTAGGCATATTGATCCAAAAAATGTATGTAAAAAATGTATATTGTGGAAAGTAACACATTATAGAACAAAGAGTTTGGTATCAAATACACAAATATAACATAAAGGTGCATATTTTGACACATTTCACATTTATTATTTATATAAGTATTTGCTCTTGTTTGGACTGACCTATCTTATTGTTTGTTGCACTAGATATCTCAGCATAGTTTTGCTCATTTAATCATTTTGAGTAATATATATCAAAATACAACCAGGTCCATATGCGATACACCATATCTAGTTTATGACTAGATATATGACTTGGTAGTAGAACGTAGACAAACTGCCAATTTATGTCTATAAATACCCAATATCATCTAATAAATCAAAGCACAAACTACAGTCAACCAATCAAATCCAATCAAATACATGCACGTTTCACACCTACAAAATCCATTATCACATTATTGATCATTCACTGCAAGAAAAATACTTTCAGTAATGAATTCTCCGTCTCCCTTCCTCCTTCCTTCAGTCGTCCTGCTTCCCCTCCACCAACTAACCTCCCATAACCAAACCACTCACCATTATCTTTCATTTACTTCAACATGGATCCCCTCATTAGAGATATCATATCTAATCTTTAATGTATTGTAACAACCTCATTGATGGTAAGTGACCCTGCGCTCATTGTACTGTTGAGTCCATCGGTCCTCGCCCATGCAATAAACCATTCTTCATAATTAGTGTGGCCGCTGTAGTATGATCAGGGCATTACAAGCCCTCTGCCACTGAGCCTAAATGGACAGATTTCAACAGACGCCCGCTGGTGTGATCGGCATCATTATATTTTAATTAATCCATTCTTCTCACAGCAACACAGTAATTACAATCTATTTTATGACACGGCATGCTGCGAAAGAGGGAACGGAGGACAGAAATGGGAAGTGAGTGAGAGGGAATAAAACAAAGAAAATGGGGGAAAGAAGCGGTAAGAAGTGGAGAGGACAGATCAGGAAAAGAGAGGACATGGACATGTTGCACAAAGAGAAGGGAGGACAAAGAGAGACCGCGGGGAAGACACGAGACAGAAAGTGAACGAGTGTGAGGGGATAAACATCACGAATGCTGCGACTGATTACAGCCGTGTCATTGCTCGGCTGACATTGTCAAAGTGTTGTTAAAGTGTTTACATGATGTCTGAAGGAGCCCGGACAATCTCTCTCTCTCTCCCTCTCCTTTCCTCTCTCTCTTGTGCACTGAGAGAGCAGGAGAAGCATCATTTCCTTCAGTCCCATTTGGTATAAATCAGAACAGGTACGGACGCTCAGACACGCTGGGGGTGTGATAATGACATTAAAGGATTACAATGACACTCCTCCTCAGACAAGATCACCTGTCCCAGCCGTCATAAAACAGACTGCTGCTTTTTGTGGGTGAAACGGTTTCAGCGAGGAGAGTGTGTGTGGGTGTGTGTAGCTGCATGTCCACATGGCAACTACAGCTAATTCACCCTTAGCTTGGTTTCACACATAACTAACAAACTGATCGCCAATAACTGGAAAAACCACCTGGAACCACGCTGAAGTATTTCCTGCAAAACATGTTTAAAACACTTTAAACACGTTTAAAAATGATGAGTGTGATTATAGGTTGTGTAATTGTCTCCGTGTATAGACAGAGACCAGTTCAGTTATAATACACTCACTCACTTACTCACTCACTCACTCACTCACTCACTTACTCACTCACTCACTCACTCACTCATTCACTCACTCATTCACTCACTCACTCACTCACTCACTCACTCACTCACTCACTCACTCACTCACTCATTCACTCACTCATTCACTCACTCACTCACTCACTCACTCACTCACTCACTCACTCACTCATTCACTCACTCACTCACTCACTCACTCACTCACTTACTCACTCACTCACTCACTCACTCACTATCACTATTATATGGTAAACTGTGCTTATGAGGAAGAATTCTTCTGATTGGGCCATGAAACACATTATCTTTTCAGTTTCTATATCAATATCAAATGAAAAACAAGAACTTGGTGCAGCCTTAAGTTTCTAAATACGTTTTTATTTCTCCAGCCTTTTTAGGATCTGCAAGTAAACTAAACTGTTAAATATCTGTGACCCCCATCAAGCAGGTGCAGTGCATGCGTGTACATAATGTGCTTCCATGAGTTGATGTTATAGCTGAGGAGGGTGTGATGAAGTTGCACTGTAGCGGACTGTATAAAAACCTCCTTTATGACAGTACGTCTGGTGAACACAATATCCTGCTACGCCGATGTTCCACCCAGGCTCTTTGGGGTCCGGGGGTCAAAGCTGTCTCGGTGATCAAATGATGAACATTTTCTCCACGTCAGCTCAGGACTGGAGAAGGAGACATAAAACAGAATATCATCAAACGCATCCTTCCTGGGCCTGTGTTCTACAGCGAGTCAAACCAGCCAGGAAACGCTTCAACTCTACGTGCTCCTCTGAAAAGAAGCCTACAGGGAGCTGAACATGTGCTCCAGTCTTTTGGAGAGAGAGAGGGAGAGAGAGAGAGAGGCTGGAGGACTAGTTTATGAGGCTTACAGCACATTTTGTCATGCATACATATAGGCCCGGAGGTTTATTGATGTATAAACTGAGCGTGCGCTGCCACCAGGCGCGGCTGTACCTTTAACTGCAGGTCCTCAAGACATAAAAGAACCTGTTTAAGTTGAGCTTACAGTTTTAATAACGGTGTCACTAAAAACTGTGAATCCAACAAAGAATATTTGAGACTTTAACAAAAGAGCCTAGAGAGTTGAATGTAAAAAAAAGTCTTCTTTTTAATCTCAGGCAGGGGAATTCTAATAGAGCGGACTCAAGTGTCATGTCAAGCAATATACTAATGGAATCCAATTAAGACCTTTAAACTGCACGGAGAGCTGGAGGATATTAGCTCAGTTTTCTATAACAAAAGACCAAAGGGTCGTCAACGAGGGCTTTTTCAGGATATAAAAAGCATAAAGGAAATTGGGTTTTTCTGCTTTATCCACTCATTATTGCTCACTAAGAAAATGACTTGAATGGACTATAAGAAAACCGCTTGGCCACCCATTCTGAACAGCTTTTCCCTCTCTGAGAAGAAGTACCTCTGGTGTCTGCCTCATCAACACTGCTGTTTCTGAAGCACAGAAGCGCCACAAAGGCAAGGTGTAAAATACAGTAAGACTTCATTTCTCACGCCAATAAAGATGTAAAGGGTCTTTAGAATAACTGCTACTCAAATAAGCAGGCCTGCAGTCTATCAGCATGCACGCCAACATTACAACCGTCCTTACATTAAATATGGATAAGTGCAAAGGTATGTGAAGGCTGCGCAGCTTTGAATCATTGGCCAATACGCCCTTGAAAAAACAAAAACAAAGAATCACAAGTAGCTTTGTCATAATTGTGCCACTCAGCATTAGACATCTCAGGAAATAGTAGACATGTGATACAAATAGATTTATTCCATTCACGTATTAGAAAAAGGCAGCAGAACAAAAGTGAAGAGAGGAGCTTTCATTAGCAGCATGAAACAAAACCCTGGCAAGCAGCGAGATCAGGCCGCTAAAACAACATGATAGGAATAATACCAGTAACACTAATAATAGACAGATAGAATGAAACAAAACAGAACCCACAAACAATTATTTAAAGCTTTGATTTCAAAGGGATTGGAGTGTGTGTGTGTGTCAGGGGGAGTCTATGCTTTGTACTTTTGAACTGTTGCTTCTCACTGCATGTGCACACTTGTGTGTGTGTGTGTGTGTGTGTATGTTGCGTCTTACATATTAGCAGAAGCAGTGCGGTGCTGTTGTGTGCGCTCCCCCACCTCCATCATCACCACCACCACCACCATCACCCCTCTGGTGGAATCAGAGAAAGCCCCGCGGCCCCGGCTGGTTTGCATAAAGCAAACAAAATTAAATTTGCTTTGCTAAATCAAAGCTTGTATGGTATTCCAAGCTGCTCTCTCTGGGACAAATTACTTCAAACGGCCTCCTTTGTATCATAACAGAATATAAAAAAAATCAGCCCAATCAGCGGCTCTCCAAAACCCCAGACTCTGGAATTAATTATTGAATCGAGGGCTTTTCTCTCTCCTAGCAGTCAGCGACACAGATCTATTTATTTTTGAAAACTCGTTTTGCTCTTAAAAACAGACTGCTGGCTGGAAACTCAGTGTGCTGCTATCTTTCCTTCACCATGTTCTGACTCCACATTGCTGAACAGCGCCTTAAGGGACACACTTACAGGTGTGTGTTTTGCCCTTGCCTACTTCAGCTGTGTGTATGGTTTTAAAACGTAGGCAAGGAAACGGTCTGATTGGAATTTGGTTTTGTGCTCAAATATGGAACAGGTAAAAAGGGGTAGGAAGGAAAACAACAGAATACAGATCGGTTAGTAGTGGAAAAAGGCAGATGCCATCCATCCATCCATCCATCCATCCATCCATCCATCCATCCATCCATCCATCCATCCACTATGCCAACTCATTCTGTGCACACCTCGCTTGTCAACAATTGCAAAGTTTTGCTACTGGGACAATTACCTTGTAGTCAGATGACTTCAGACATTATGAACCACAGTATGTGTTGTAAAATGTCAGTAATGCACTATGGTCCAGTGTAATGCCTTGTAACATGTTGAAAGAATTTACAATCATTTCTAAATCATTATGGAAGTCACTGTACTCTGAGTAAGCTGGATGCCGCTTATTCAATATTATGATAGAGTAAATGTTTAACTTTCAACAACGGGACTTGAGCCAATAAAATTAATTTCAATATGCAGTTGTAAAAAATGATTGAGTGTCCATTTGTTAATGTTGTGAATACACTCGTGTAAAACAGAACAGTGCGTGGCAACATGGTTTCAAAGACATAAAACAGGGGACATTATGCGTAATAATAATGTGACTCAATGGTACAGTAACATACAAATGGAGAACTAGATAAGACCAAGGTTGGACACTTGGAGTCTCCACAAGACAAGGGTGGAGACAGGAGGAGTGTTACCAACGAATGCATTGAACTTCCTGTTAGAGAGATAAAACAAACCCAAATGATTCAAAGTTAGAATGACAGACACAAACTCACTGCATTGGACTTATTTCATGATCAATACTTACAGAATCAAAGGCTTCAGGATAGATCTACATGTCGTCTCAAGACTGTGCCGCTCAAAATATGGACCAGATTATGAATTCAGCTTTCAATTCAACTTTATTTATGAAGCGTCAAATCACAACAAACGTCTCAAAGAAGAACTCGGCGCTCAGCGGCCCCTGCTTGCGATCGATGCGGTCACGTCTTTTCTCTGTTCTGGCACCTCAGTGGTGGAATGCTCTCCCGACTGATGTCAGGACAGCGGAGTCGCTACCCATCTTTCGCCGCAGGCTCAAGACCCATCTCTTCAAGAAACACTACCCGGATCCTCCCTCTTAGGACATCACCTACTCTGTCCTAGCTCTTCTGATGCTCTTGTTCTCTAATCTTTCATTTCTAATCTGTCCTTTTGTTTTTTGTTTTTTCTCATTCATCATAGTACCTAACTTATTGCACTTCTACTCTAGCTCTAGTTATGCTCTTAGCTGTTGGTTTAGGAAGGAAATGCGCTTACGATTTCTTGTGACCTGAAGTTCTTTTATCTACCTTTGTTGAACACACTTATTGTAAGTCGCTTTGGATAAAAGCGTCTGCTAAATGACCGTAATGTAATGTAATGTAATGTAACTCCAGTGTCAGTTCATGATAGGTTCGGCACGAATTTTGAACCAAAGCCTGATGAAGTGTAAATCCCAATATGTATAGGTAGAGTTCAAACAAAAATGCTAATGATAAATTGGTTAAAGAACATTTTTACATACACAGAACATGACTTTTTACATAAAACTGTATTTCAAGAGTACAAATATAACATTTATGCACTGCAGTTTCTTGCCATCATCCGTTATATGATGATACTAATTCAGCAGTTGCCTCAAAGATAAAATCTATATCTCTCTGCATGTTCAAACCACAGCCAAGTTGTTTGTGAGGTTGTTTCACTTTGTTGTTTGTGTTGTAGCGACCATGAATACATTATCCGTTGTGGTAATGTAATTAGAGTGTCTTCAACTACGGTAAATGCAGTGCATTATTAGGGTTTCGAGCTTTAAAGTGAAATGTTTCTGAAGGATTTCAAGAGACTGTGATGGAGCACTGACATGAAAATGCTTGAATTACATAGAGTGAGGATAAAACCCAATGAAGTCGTCATGTTTACTGTCATTTTCCATGGTGTACCACTACGAATGTCAGAGTGTCATCTGAAAGGGGGAAAGGTAGCATTGATGTCAGCAGGAAGAAAGGTAAGAAGAAGGATAACTGGGGCCAACGGTACAAAGAAAGACAAAAGCAGGAAAGAAAAAACAGTTGGTGCAGCAGCTCACACATCCTGACTTGGCTGCAGCTCTGTGTGTGTTTGCAGGGGCAGAGAACAGTGATATATCAGCCTCCTGCAGGCCCTCGCAGCCCCTCATCCCCTCACCAAGGCCCACAAACCGCCACAGCAGCCGTCACAGTGAGCACACAACTGTTTACAAATCCCCAGTTAATAGGATCAGGCCTCATTGACTGGGCCGCTCCGATGTGTCTGATGTAATCTATTAGCTGTATGATAGTCACTGTCTCAGTCCAATCGATAAACCTGGGCCTCCATATTGCTCCACTGTGGACTGTTAGTCCTCTTTAGTGCTGCTTAGAATGCAGGCTTAGTGGCTATAAAGTGTGTGTGTGTGTGTGTGTGTGTGTGTGTGTGTGTGTGTGTGTGTGTGTGTGTGTGCGCGCAGAGCTTTGTGTCCATCTACCTTGTGTCCTTGTGCATCAAGCAGATTGTGCAGTTGTGTGAGATTCTACTGAGTTTGAGTGTGGGAGTGTGTGTCCCTACATAAGAAGCCCCTTGTGAGAGTGTGTGTGTATGGCGCTGTATTAAGTGCTGCTACTCTATAACCCATAAAGCATATACAGCTCATACTTAGGCAGATGTTAATTGTGCAAAACTGCATGCATGATTGCATATGGGGATAGTGTGTGTTTATGCGTGTTGACTGTTTGTTATGTAATTATGTTGACATTTGTAATATCCATGCAACTATTCACAGGTGTAATATTGTACAACGGTGCATATGTGTGTATTAATGCAGCTTTACAGTAGGTGGCACGTCTGGAAGTGCCTGTCCGTGTGTGTGTGTGTGTGTGTGTGTTGTGTTTATGAGTGTCGGAGTGTGTCTGTAGCTGGTGTAACTGGGTTTCCAATTAAGTTGAACCACAGGCCGGATCAATGCTAGTCCTCTGTGTGCAGGAATGAGCAGCCCAGGGCCCTCAGAGCATGCCCACGAATAATTTATCACTCAAACTGGGGCCAGGCAGAGAGGAGGAGGAGGAGGAGGAGGAGACAAGGAGTGCAAGGACAAAGTGTCCAGCCCAAGGGAGAGAGAGGGAAAGAGAGACAGGGAGAGAGAGAGAGAGAGAGAGACAGAGAGAGAGAGAGAGAGAGAGAGAGAGAGAGAGAGAGAGAGAGAGAGAGAGAGAGATGAGCAATTGAGGGGACAGAGAGATGGAAGGGTGAAGGCAGAGGGAGGGATCAGAACTCAAGGGGAAACAGTCGGCTACTGGACATTTACAGGCATGTTTCAATCAAACAACATACAGTTATACATGGAGAGCAAAGCCACATAATAATAAATAATAATAATAATAAAGCAAGCAGCGATGCAGTCTGTCATCTGCCTTTACAACAAAAGTATTCAATCTATTGGATCATATACTGTATATGGTGGGTTTCATCATCCTTCAATTAATCTCACCTTAGAGTTTCAGAGGAAGACTCTGCCTTCCTGTGATCCAGACACAATTTCAAGACATAACACGGTAGTTGCAGAAAGAGATCAAGGCGTTTAGTGCACATTCACTCTATTGGTCACTTCAGAAAAGCTCAGTATGTCCCTTCTTTTCTTTTTCTTGTTACCTTAAATGTAGGGAGACATTACAATGCTAACAGTCAAGCTTGTTAGTGGGCAGGATGTAATGTGTTGCTACATGACAAGCAGCAGTTTAAACCTTCTGTCTCGTCCCAGACAGAGCGTCTTCTGCTTGGACACTTCGCATTAGGATCTGATGCAGAGCCACAGGGCAGCTTAGCTGAAAGACAAAGAAAGGAACACACACATGTGGATATGCATTTACAGAGAAGCACATATCCGCCCACACGTAGATGACACGCGCAGAACAACACGCGCATGTAGGATACACACCACAGGCAAGTACTGTAGAGTCACACCAGCACTGTGCTTTGTATCCGCGTATGTATATGCATGTACACACGCGCACACCGTCCCCACCCGATGGCGTCCGGCGTCCCTCCATCTCAGTCCTTAGCTCGTCTCTATTAATCTCCCTGTAGCGAGGCGTGGACTGCTAAGACTCTGCATCGCTCTGTAATCTTCTCTTAATGTGCTGCACTCTAAGCCTAAGTGAACCCATTTGGAGCGACTGTGAGCAGACTGAGATTCCTCCCATGTTATCTGAACAAGTGTTACTAATGGGTTTATCAATTAGGCCAAGTCCAATAACTGCATGCCTGCAATCTCCTTTAAATACACTCCACCAGCGGAGCCCTGATTTCTCTGGTGAGCGTGTGTGTGTGTGTGTGTGTGTGTGCGCACATTTGCGTGTGTGTTTGATTGCGACTCTGTGGGCAGTTGATTTCCGTTTGTGTTTATGTTTACGCACGTGTGTATCTAACTTGTTTGTGTGGACAAATATCACGAAGAATGTGTGCATTTATTGTGTGTGTGTGTGTGTGTGTGTGTGTCTATGAGGGACTGAGCACTCGTTTGTGTCTAGCTCTTTTTGAAAGTTTAATACAAACTAATTCCACAGATGTATGTGTGTGTGTGTGCATTTGTGTGTGTGTTGCGCCTCTCCAAATGTGTATTAGGGGTTGCAGTGACACAAGCAAAATGTATGTAATTTTGCATTTTGATAAGGAAAATACATACCATTCATATTTTGTATCACAAATAAGGATATCTTGTAAACTTAAGCACGAACATGATTCTGTGTCCGTGTGTGTGTGTCCGCGTGTGTGTGTGTGTGTGTGTGTGTGTGTGTGTGTGTGTGTGAGCACATGTGCACAATGGATTTGAGTTAAGAGCAATTAAAGGAAGTGGATTCAGTTTCCCATGTGTTCTCCCCCCTGAGATCCCTGGCTGATTACTTCTTCACTCCCCACTGAGATCAGTGTACTGTACACACCGTTCCTTTGATCCATCCGAGAGATAGGAGTTGAGAAAGAGAGACTGCGAGGAGGAAATACAGTGAATGAAAGGTAGTGCTATGAGAGAGAGAGAGAGGTAGAGAGAGAGAGAGAGGTAGAGAGAGAGAGAGAGCGAGAGAGAGAGAGAGCAACATTCCCTCTGGAGACCGAAGCAAAGACGTATTTGGTTATACAACTGGAAATACGCTACATGACTTTTCGACCAACTACAACTGCAAGCTACAAGAATTCCTATGATTTAATATTCTTTTAGGAACATGGTGCTTTCTCTGGCTTGCCACTCAACTTCTTGATACATGATGAGGACAAAATAAAAAGGATTCACACCCCCATAACAGATCAGCTTGTAACAGCTCTTAAGATCTGATCTGATCCCTGAATGACCAATTAGACCATGACTAAAAAGGTTAAAACATTATTCAATCATTCCTTTTTCTGTGGCTGTCGAGCTTATTAAACAGACTGGTCCGGAGCAGTTCACGCTGACTGAACGGACGGACAGCTGGACAGATATGGTCGTGCTAGGACATTTGCAGGTGTGGTGTGTATGTGTGTGTGTGTAGTGGGATCGCAGCAGAAGCGTTTCCAGCTCCTTCTGAGCAGCCGGCTAGACAGGGTGATGAATGGATGAAGGGAAATCCAGATAAAAGTGACAGGGAGGCTGACATGATGATAAAGTGAATAAACAAACAGACAGAGACAGAAAGAGTGACAAAGTGAAGGAGCGAGGAAGTGATTAGCCTGATGGTTGGTTGAGCAGGCATCAGAACGGACGGATTGAGACAGATGGAAACACAGGCGGAGAGACCAACATGGTGGCACACAGACAGTTACACCTAAGCACTGGATGGAAAAACACAGAGGCACACTGAGTGAAAACAAGTTGTTAAGGCAGTGCCGCCACCAGGTGGGACACTGTTGTCTCAAACCAGACAACTGGGTCAACAACTCAATTTACCCACTCAAGCTTTCTGAATGAGTAGAACAATGCTACAAAAACACAACAACAGTGTGGAGCTCATTCCTGCTGCGGAAGTAAAGAACCACCAGCTTGGAATGCCCTGAAACTAAATCCAGATGCAAGGTAGCATCCACGCTATGGATGAGCCATTGTCCCGCACTCCACTCTCTACACGTGAATATTACTCTCTCCCTCCTACAATGACCTGATCAACATCGGTTTCATCCAATAGAAGATCTTATAAGGCTTCTTGTTTGCTCCAATCTGGCCTTTTTGAAAATGACCACACTGTAGTAAAACAATATTTAATATAGGTTCTCATTGACCTATATTGCTCAGATTTTGTACCGATTCAGACAGGAGCATTTGGAGCACAAATACATTGTTTCTTGGGTGAAATATGACTCCTGTGCAAAGCGATAAAAGTACAAATGTATGCAAAGCTCCAAAATAGCTGAAAGACACAAAATACGTGTGGGTTTTTACCTGTATTTTCATTTAAGATTATATTAATTGATATTGATTGATTGATTTATAATCATTTTGCGACTCAACAAATGGATCTCATGGTGAAGGTTTCTACAACAATTGTGAGCTTTCCTGTGTTTCTGTGATGTGTCATAAGAGTTAGAAGCATAAGAAAAAGCACAATATACAGGCAATCTCTCAAATTTGATTATCAGGAAGCTGTCACAAAGATATGTACTGAGGGAGGTCATTTTACAGTTGAGCATAAAATTTTATTATCAGTAATAAATGTAAATCTACTGTAGGTTATAACTTTTGAATAGTAAACGTCAATGGAGAGTCAACTATTAAAGGATAACAAAATACAGCAAAAATAACAACAAACCAAGCAAATCAGGAAAAAATAATAAAAGTTGCGCTGCCTACAAAACATTTCTGTTTCAATCGTTTCTTTATCCATCAATTAATATTCAATATATATAGCATATTCATTTCTATTATGTGAATAATGGGTTTTGTGTTTCTTCAGTGCTGTTTCAGAGAATGTTCATAAATATTCAGTATAAAAAATATGTATGGACATAATATGAGCTTCAATATATACACAATATATACACATAACACGGATAATCAAATATGCCTTTAAAGACACCTGATTTATTTGAACTGCATGGATGATACAGTATGCAAGAGCCACGTTGTGCCTGAATCCATATGTGTTGTGCTGCTGCTCTCTCATGAATGGAGAGAAAGGGAAACACTACAGGTTTGTGTGTGTCTGTGTCTGTGTCTGTGTGTGTGAGAGAGAGAGCGAGAGAGACAGAGAGAGAGAGAGAGAGAGAGAGAGAGAAAGAGAGAGAGAGACCATGGTAGAACATGTGTCTGCGTGTGCATGTGTGTGACACACAGAATGAGCAAGTGTGAGAAATGTAGAAAGAGAGAGAGGTGGAAAGATATACAGAGGGAGAGAGAGAGAGAGAGAGAGAGAGAGAGAGAGAGAGAGAGAGCGCGAGAGAGAGTGAGAGTGAGAGTGAGAGCGAGAGCGAGAGAGAGAGAGAGAGAGAGAGAGAGAGAGAGAGTGAGAGAGAGAGAGCCCAGCTCCATAAAGACGTGAGCAGAATGCTGTGTCTCTGAGTGAGGGAGGTGATATATAGTTTAGTCAGTAGCAGCGGGTCACGACAAAGCCTTTAACAGTAATGTCCTGGGAGTCGCCTTGCCCAGGGGACCTGCGCTCCATTTTACAGCCAAGCGAGTGAGACTGAGATGCTGTGGCAGCTGGAGCAGTAAAGCCGGCCTCTAGTACCATCCATAACATGAAGGAGGCGTAGACGCCACTGATACCACCACAAAACACTAGGCCCGAGGCCACACCGACAGCTGGCGAGTTAAGAGGGATGAAGAAAAAGGCGCTGGGGAAATGGCACGCAGTGGTAGACGGGACAAAGAAGGGAGAGGGAGCAGAGGATGGAGACAGAAAGAAGAGGTAGGGAAAAGGGCTAATCTACATAAAAGAGGTGCAAAATTACAAACACAGAAGAGGAAAGAGAACATAGAGCACATAGGAAAAAGCTCAAAAGTGCAAAGGGTACAATTTAAAATAGAATAAAATGAAACATAATTGACACATTTTGTTTGTGTACGTTCAAAATGGTAGGGCTGAGGCAAGGCAGGAGGAGATGTTGCATTACTGCACATAACAGGAAGAGGGCGCAGTCCCATGAGTAAGGACGTGAAGCTGTCATATTTTCTGTTATGTCTGTCTTTACAAGAGACAGTGACAGAATCAGAGACAACACAACAGAACAAATACCACAGAATGTGAAGTATAGTGTAGTAAGTGCTTGTGGTTATTTTCCAACTATATAGCGGAAATGTTGTGTTACCACACCACTATAAACATCAAATACTTACTGAAAGAAAGAAGGAGTGAATCCAATAATTGATCATATTTACTGTGAGTGTGTCTGTGGTTTGGGACACTCACTTTCCTTCTCCTGCAGCCATAGGAACAAGCACTGGAAGCCATATTTTACAATGTATGTTGAAATGGAAATGGAATGCTGTGTTTTCATGCAAGCTGTCCCTCTTTTCTCACCTGCTCACCTGCCAGCCTGCTTTTTATTTCTATTTGTTTTAGTTCCAATGCCCTGTTGGGTTTTATTTACACTCCAGCTTAAGTTTTTTTTTCCTCTGCACAGCTTTGAGGATTTCTCAGGATATGACCCGCAAAATGTTGCCAGGTTTGCCACGGAAAGTTGATGTTAGCTAACGTTATGCAATTATATTTCCTTGCCGATCTCGCTGCAGTGAAGAAGTGGAGGGAAAGACCAAGGAAATGTTCAGTCAACACAGGTTCATGTGTACACACACATACATTACATTACATTACGAGCATTTGGCAGACGCTTTTATCCAAAGCGACTTACATTACATTACCACACTTCGCAGAGGGGGGAGCAATTGAGGGTTCGGTGCCTTGCTCAGGGGCACCTCGGCAGGGGCTCGAACCGGCGACCCTCCGGTTCCCAAGCGGAAGCTCTACCCACTGAGCTACTGCCTCCCCATGTGTATAATACACATATTATACACATAAATACGGTGTATAGTTGAGTTGTTATAGTTAGGGTTGCAGAGTTTATTGTTTGTACAGAACAGTGTTTTGCATATTTACATTATAAAATTAAAAAACATTGGGGGTTGTGTTTGTAGGTGTAATTCTGGTGTGGTGGTTCGGAACAATTTAGCTTGACCTTGCTCAGCTGTAATGGAGAAGAAGCAGCAGGTGGTCTGCAAGGCTCGGCACAAGTCTGCATTATGGCGGGAAAGAAGCTTCAGAATGGGGGACTAACAGTGCTACAGATCTGAGATGTAGGTGTAGTGAAAGTCCATGCAGGAAGCAAGTGAAGAAGATGAAGTGAAGTGATGTTCTCCTTGTTTACATCGGTGCAACTTTTGAGACTTTTTGAAAATGTTAGAATATAACAATTTAATTTGCTATTCAAGCTTAAACAATGACGACATCATGTGTGTTACTCAAGCGTAGGCGAGTCTGAGATGTGAATATTTGTCTAAAACGATTTTTGTAGGAGGATGTTGTGGAGGAATATGGGACTTTGACAGACAAATGAAAGGCATAGTAGCGTCAACAGTCATGTCTGCCTCCTTTGCAAAGTTCTATTGGAAACCATTGGAAACTCACACATGTACACAGCGGCCTAATGCTCACATGCAGTATGCTTGTGCCTGGTCTGACCTCCTCCTGGTGTTGGAAAGGAGCAGGCAGGAGATGACAGACGAGTGATATCACACCGATAAAATTGGCCTTTCTGTTTCTGTAGCCCTGAAATTGGCACGACAGATCTTCCTGGCTTTTCACTGTTACCTCCGCCATCAACACCTCTGCTTCTTCCTCTCCCTCTCTCAGCCACTACAGCCATACTTTACCTCCAATTAACACTCGTTTGCTTGTTCCTGTGTGTGTGTGTGTGTGTGAGTGTGTGTGTGTGTGTGTGTGTGTATGCCCAGCAGTCACCTAGGTCATTTGGCAGGCCTCTATAAATATCACACCGGTGGCTGCTCTTTAACAGGCTTCTCACAGCTCACAGGAGGCAGAGAGCAGGGCTGCTGGCACACACACACACACACACACTTACACGCTCATTAATGATAAACACAGTTGTTAGATGTTTTAGGCAGTACACACACTTGCCAGAGTTAGTGAGCATCCCATGCTGGCCCCTGTCAGAATGATGTCCATAACTCCAGGGCAGGGCTGGCCAAAGTAGGCGGGCTTCCCTGTTTGAGTGACTGGCAACACTGTGGATTGAGTTAATATTGCTGTCTGCATCGCCGGGGTTACGCTGCAGACAGTTATTGTGAAGTTGCTACTGATATAGTACTATCCAGTTATTGTCATATGTCACATTTATTCCATTAATTAAAAACAAAGAAATGCACCTACAGAGGTGCATCCAGGAAATGAAAGTAACACAAGTAACACACTTGGTTTGACACACCAACAAATTATGAAGCCACCGATTGAGTGTTTGTTCAGCACATGCCTGGCTTACAGAGACCTAATTACAAAAACCTGAATGTTATTCACTCAGTCTGCACAACTGCACAGCATCAAGGGAGACTTGCATAGGATTTATGTGTGTGTGTGTGTGTGTTTGTAGTCACAGAAAGGGCTGAAACAATGAAATATACAACCAACCAGCTCAGTCCCAACATTACATCACAGTTTTTTGCAAAAAAAAATATTTTCTTTTTTCTTTTGGTTTGTAAGTTTAAAACTAGTAACTTAGTACTACAATTTTTTGGAGGATCTGATTGATCTGATTTACCTCAAAAACAACAGCAATCTTTCTAATTTCACTGAAAGACGCAGGTATCGGACAAAATCGGAAACTCTAGCAGATATGACAGCAAGAGGTTGCCTTTGCTTTAACCCTGAATAGGAAAACTCTTAAAAAATATGAAGAGCTTTGCACAATTCTGAATCAGGCCTGTAGAAAACGATAACAAAACTTTTGAGATAAGAACAAATAAAAATGCATGCTTTGTATGTTTCATCAAATTTTGCAGAAATGAAATAAAAGTTTGGCATGGATATTTCTGAAAGCCATTGAAAAATGATGGCATTTTAAGTCCAGTCACGTTACCCTGATACTCTACATTTTGTCCTTTCAATCTCAGCTCCACTGACAGTTTTAATGTCTGCTTTACATCTGACAGGCAGCAGTGTGAACTGGGAGATGAAAGCCGTGCCTTGTGAGTTACTAGCCAGAGGGCTCGCTCTGTCAGGCTGTGCGGCCCGTCCATCTCGGCCCCATTGTCCCACGGGCCCCTGCTGCAGACGTAGATGTCGATGAAGTGGATGTTGAAGGTCAGAGCTGTGGCCTCCAAAGGCATCAGTGACAGAACTGTCCAACATGTGAATACCTGCCCGGACCGAAAAGGCCACCGAGTTCAGAGTTCAGAGGGAGGCTGGTGAATAGGCTGAATTAAAAATTCAAAAGACCTGGAATAGCGTGAAAACAGATAAAACCGCGTATTTAAGAATTCCGTTTGCATAAGGTGTTGCATCATAGATAACCAGTTTCCCTATTTCTTGTGTCATGAGTCTGTGTGCCTTCTCTTTCTGCAGTCTGTTGCCTGACTGTGACAGTATTCCTGTCTTCTTGTTTGGTCGCATCTTATCTTGCTCCATCACCACAACGAGCAGGAAGGGGTCTTTACATAACGGCTTGAAACTGCTCGTTTTCACTCATTGTGTGCAGGGGTGCTGCAGCAACCGTGTGTAGCAGTGGATTGATGCAAAATAAGCCCCTAAGCATTCTTCTGCATTCTTCTGCAGAGGGTGTAGGGGACATATGTAGGGCTCAGACAGGGTGGAGATCATACCAGTATAGTAAATACTGTATATGGATAGATTTATGGATTATGTTGAATTTAACAATAAGTTAATAGCAATACAAAAGAAGACATGGAGGTTGCCTGTATAGCATGTTGTTTCTTCATCTTTGCACATTGTTTCTATGCCGTCAGAGTCGCTAATATGCTGCGTGGATAGTTTTTGTCTGACTCTGCTAGGAAATTGTGAATGGGATGTGCATGAAAATGGGTTTGAGACTTCAAAGATAAACCCAAAGAAATAATCAAACCAGCAGGAAAGGAATGCAGTTTACTGCTATTCATAACCTCACACTTCACTGCTAGATAGCCAGACACATATTACTCAGAGGTGGAAATTGTATTTACTTGGTCTGACTTTGTTGCAGATTAAGATTTTTACACATAATAAAGAGTATGATGAGGAATGGACGTTTTTTTCAAGTTCAAATTTACTGCTCAAAGGTGAATCAGTCCAAACCAGAATGAATGAATCAATGTTGCTCTAAATGCTCTCCAGTCTGTCCTGTTTTTCCTTTCCTTTCCTGTCTACCTTCATTCATCCCTCCTTTCCTCCCTCAGCATATCTGTAAGCATGAATACGTTCTCACCCCACAGATCAATTAAAATATATAAAGTACTTTGACTCTTGATTATTTAGTTGACTTCAGTGCCAAAATGTAAGAGCTGCTAATACGTATGCAGCACATCACATGCAACTCCTGAGCAGATGTATCATGGGCCAAGGCCATCGCTTCCACCTGCACTGAAGTAATCCATCCACCCAATCTCAACACCAGCTTGCTCTGCTCACAGCTGCAGGGGACTGGAACCTATTGCAGTGGCCATTTGGCGATAGGCAGGATACACCCTGGACAGGTCACCGGTCCATCACAGGGTGAACACACAACACATTCACACCCCTAATCACACCTATGAGCAATTTAGTGTCCAATTCATCAAACCTGTGTGCTTTGGGTGGTGGGACGGTAATTGGAGGCCCAGATCAAATACAATTCAATACAGAAAGCCCCGAGTCAGCACAGTCAGATCCCAACATAGGACTTCTGTGCTATGATGCTACAGAAAAATGGTTGTTATGTTTGCATATTTGTTATGAATACGCTCTTTCAGTATGTGGGTGTGAGATATCAGGAGCACACCTGCCAACAAAAGAAGAGTATTTCCTTTTCATGTTGTACTGTCATCCCATTAATATTACATTCATTTATACAGGAATTCTATTGCTTCTAGCCCTGGAAAATGAATGAATAAATCTTCCTTTTAGTTTACGTGCACCCCCACTCCGTCTATTAGGTACCACACACTTATTTTGAAAGGAAACGCGTCAAATTATGGTATAAGTGAGGGCATTGTTCAGTGATTTTGTCTTATGATTATAATGTATAAAGTGTTTATCTCTGCTTGTAACAGGATTATAATTTGTTAATCATCACAAGGCACTTCAAAACAACTACAAACAAGTCTTGTATCACAAACATGTTTTGATCCATTCAAGTTGATTTAAGCTCAGTTTTTTTTTGTAGCTTTTTTTTTGTCTCCATTTAGTTAAATTCATTCAACATATAGCATACTACGTTTAATATATAGATGTGGGAAGTTAAAGGTGAGACATAGCTGCTGTTCACAGAGCATTTTATTCCTTTACTAGTCAATTCTGCAAGAGGCTCTTATCAGCCAATGACAAATGAGAAAAGGTCAAAGGTTAAATAACATAGAGCAGGGTTCAAATGTCAGGTTTCCACCAAGGATTCCACTCCTTGTATTCCATGTTTGATGACACTACCACTTTATACTGATGGAAAGTGGTTTGGAGATGTAAAGAACTTTAATTTTCTCACCATTAGCCTCTGCAAGTCTAGTACATCCTATTAATGGTATCATCCTGTCTATTGTGTTCATTCATCAGTACCTATGTTACAAACAAGCCATTACTGAAGCTCCTGCTAAAGCAAGAGGGTCAGAATGCCTCAATGGCAGCTAGTCAGCGTGGAGGCACATACTTACACAATACACACACATATACACACTTTCTCTCTTTGATAAGATAATAATATAGATAATAACTTTTATTTATAAACCACATCTTAAAAAACACAGACAATACGTTCTAACATCAGAAATGAAAATGACTTTTTTTTTTATTCTGGTTGTCAGGCCTTCAATTGATGAGCTAATCATTTGGCTGTATCAGGCTATTGGCATTTTCATAATTATTTTTTAATTAAAGACACGTTTTTCATTAAATGTTTGCTAGAGTAAAATAAGTAAGGCAATTAGTCTGTCATATGCCTGTAGATCACACATGGCATTTGTTTTGCTGCAGAGAAGCAAAGCACACCTTATTATTACATACAGTAACAGCTTAATGTTCACATCAGCCCTTCCTGTTGTGCTAATTAGACTTGCTTCATAAACAGTGTATTTTCAATGAAAATAAGTGATTTTGACATTACTTTATTGTGTTTTGGCAAAATGTTGTGTAGTTTGAATTATGGAAGAAAATCTTGTCGCGTCCTTAGGTTCGTCTCCACACACAGAGAGGCCATCAGGTAAGTTAATGGCCTGGGTGCGTGAACATTACATAATCAGACTATATTTAATATCAGCTTTGATTCTAGTATCTTCCTTTTTTTGTTTTTGTATGTATGAAGTTGGAAGAAACATAATCACACCAGAACATTTTAGAAAGAATATTATGGGAAGCCGACCAATTTGGATCAAAAATATACAGTATATATATTTAAATTTTGGGGAACTTTTGTTGATTGTTCCATTTGAGTCCATGGTGATGGACTCAAACTCACTAATCTGTATTTAATCACCAATGTGTGTGTATTGAGAGAGAGACAGAGATAATGACTGGATTATGAAGTGAGGGATAACAGCTGATGTGTGCAAATAAACACCAATAATAAAAGCAGTGAAATGGCTTTGGTGCTGATTTCTCGACAGTGTGGGCCTCTGTGAGCCTGTCTTCACTGTTGTGCACCCACAATGCATTGCCTCCCACTGTTTCTATCTGCCTCCATGTTTTCCTCACCTCTGATCCTGGCACTGAGGGCGATGCCCACACCATAGTAGGAGTTGTCGGCCTCCGTGGCAACTTCCCCTGCACACCGGGTACCACAGCTGAAAAAGAAGAAGTGGAGGATGTAAGCCACATACTGAGACAAGAATATGGAGGGACATGATTTTAGTCCTGAGCACAGTCCTTATAAAGCCTGAAAGGGCAATTACAAAGAGGACGGCATGGTGAACACACTGCTGAATTATGACACAGCACAGCACATGACAAAATCACAATATCTTTCGGCTATCAATTGCACATTTTGGGAGACATTGGATGATATTGTGAAGGCAGAAAAAAACATCACGTATTCTAAAAGTTGACTAATTGGGCTGCTCCCTCATGAGCAGGAACAAAGGACAGAAGTCATTACCTATTCTCCTCATCTCTGACAGGCTTGGGCTCAGGAGACTCACCATGTGAAACAAGCGGGTCAAAACTGGCAAAACACCTCCTGGAAAAGAGAAAAAGCAATAGAGGACAATATGACGCACGCAAAACAATTACCAAACATGCACCGGAAAAAAGGGGAAATCCTCCCCCGAAAAGTTGAATTAGTCTGTCTGCGCACTTTCCAATGCATACGGTGTGTGTGTGTGTGTGTGTGTGCGTGTGTGTGTGTGTGTGGGGGGGTGTGCGTATGTGTGCATATGTGTGTAGGGGGGGTGGGGCATATTTGAATGACTTATGGCTTGTGTGAAAAGAGGCAAGGGGATGAGATGTCATGCCAACACATTGTGGAAGAGCAGTTCACAGCAATTCATTGGATAACAGGAGCATGACAGAATTAATTGCTTTATCACCATTTGAATGTGTTTTTTTGTCTCAGCTTTGTATTTTAACAGGACAGCATTACAGGACACTGATTGAAGGCTCTTTCCTGGTAAACAGGTTAAAGTGGCTATTTAAGAACTATACAAGATGACTGGAGGAATTTATTTCAACAGGACATCTTCACACAAGCTTTTGAGTAACAGGCAAAAATGTTATCTAAAGAGAGAGAGTGATCATCTGTTATTGTGTTTTAAAGGCACTTTCACATACACATTTACACGCAGGTATTGCACACTGTTACATAATTGTGTGGTAATTTCCATGAACACAATACATTTGATGACAAATCACTTCCCCCTTTTTGCCAAGCAAATTCAGAGTGGACCAGCAGAGGTCAAATGTGAAGAACAGAAAGTGTGTGGTTGATCGTACACACGATGCAGTTCACTGCTTGAGCCCCTCAGTTTAAAAGCCTTGCTATTTAAGAAACTCAAAATAGTGAGAAAGCAACAACCAGTGTGTATTGATTATTTGGGAGAAGAATAAGGCTCAGTGTGACCAAATTTCCACTCATTTCAAGCGAGGGTGTGAGACCAATCGCAGTAATTTATTGATATAATTTACTGCCAGGTTGCATTGTGAAGTGTGCCGTTTCCTTTAATCATGTGTTTTTAGATGTAGGTTCACCATTGCAACTAAGTGATGAATAAGTGAATGAACAGATAGATAGAGATGAATCCACACGGCCACAAAATTGTGTTTATCCTTCCAATTTCTTCATTTCTTTCTCTCACTCCGCAGCTTTTTTTTTTTGCATCTTTTTATCATCCTCTCTTTCCACATAAGCTGCCTCTCTCTTTCTTCACACCACTCTTCCCCCTCCCTTTCACCCTGCCACCACCGCCTCCTCCTCCTCCACCATCTCTGCCGCATCAGGGCTCCTGTGGTCTCAGCGAGAGACAAACGAATGAGGGCCCCAGGAGGGCCTCGCCTGCTCTGCCACACATCACTCACCCTCTCTCTCTCTCTCTCTCTCTCTCTCTCACACACACACACACACACACACACACACACACACACACACACACAGGACCTGCCAGCCTTTGTCCCATGCAGGCAGTGCCGCCGGGTTGTCATAGTAACCTGCAGTCGAGGCCTGATTGTGTTCAGCTCAGGCGGGATAGAGCCCTGGGTGGGTGAAGTCTCACTACAGCTCTCCATGCTGTGCCATGCCATGCCAGGTCAACCTGCTGTCCTCTACATAACCGCTGATGCTTCATTATCTTCTTATCCAACATTTTGTATTTTCTCGCACCAGATAATCTTCCTCCAATGTGTATCTTGGCTTGTAAGGTCCTTTTTGACTACATTTTCAACCTACTAGCAAAGGGTGAAGACTTGTTTCGTATAGCCTCCATCATGTTACATCTTTCTTCATATATTTGTAATTTCCAATATCACTGATTTGAGAAAAACCTGGAAAATGCTAACAGATCAATGCGTTCCCCCGAGTATACAGGGTTTCTGTATTTATGTACAATGATACAATTATCCTTGCTTTCGTTAATTTTCCCTCACTCTCCATATTCTTTTAATATATACACAAACTAAATAAATGTAAGAAGCCAAAGTGTATATTACACAGTTAGGATTTAGGAATAATCCTTCTATAGAGCTAGCATGCTGCTACTTTCTACAAAATGAGATTAATTCCTTGACTTACCTAAAAGCATTTGATACGGTCAACCATTCAATACACCAATCTAAGCTGTCCAAATGCAAACTCTCTATCAGTGCAGTGAATTGGGTGAGGTCTTATCTGCCTGACCGCTCCCAGTGTGTTTGTATAAACAATGAATTGTCATCAACTAAACCATGCATGACAGGAGTGCCACAAGGCTCAATATTAGGACCGCCTTTGTTCAAAGCATCCATGAGCGATAGCTTCCTTCGATGTGCAATGACGTGGAGTTTCAGACACACGCTGACGACACAGTCATAAACACCCACGGAACCAATGCTGATCAAGTCAGTCAATGACATTTGTATAGCCCAATATCACAAACAATGTCTCAAGTGGTGCCTTGATGCTTCACAAAGTTGCTGAGTGAAGCACCAGGTGACTGCTAAGTGAAAACACTGGGAAAACAGTGACAACGTATTATGTTGATAAAAAAACAAACAAACTGTGTATCAACATCTTGGTGTTAACGAACAAATTATTTAAAATGTCATATATGTGTAAAATAATTTGACACACATTAGGCATTCGTTAATAATACAAAGAACATAAAAACCTTTTTGGCATGCATTCAATTTTGTTCAGATCGTAATTACTGTACATCTTCATGGCCTCAGGCGGGTCAGACTGCTCTAAAACCAATAGAGATTCTCTTTAAATGGATGAGCCAGAAAATATAATATATAATATAACCATCACTGTATTGTCTAACTACAACTTATTACATTTTGAGAAGTTTATTTGGTTAGTACTTAAGATAATCCATAATGCTGCCCCTCAGCTATTGAAGAGCTTTTTTCAACTCCACTCTAAGCAAATGAGTAAGAACGTCTCAGTCTGCTTTAGGGTCAGATTTGTAGGCTTTCTCATACAAGGCCATTAAACTCTGAAATAAGCTTGGAGCTAAGCTGACAACCTGCACAGACTTCCTTTCTTTTGCGTATGGTGCAAAACAAATGGATCCTTAGCGATCAGTCAGATCATGTTTCTAATCTCTGTAACTGTATTCAGGATGGTTTTATGTGTATTTGTGTACTGATATGGGATTTTATCTGCTTATCTTTCTATCTAACTATCCACAGACTGCAGATGGAAATGATCTGGAGCTAAATTTGGCACAAAGCATTGAGATTAACGCTTTTTGTACAGTCTCAGTGTAGACAGTCAAATGCTGCTGAACAGCTTTGTTAAGGCTTTATGTGGTCACCAATATTCTGATCTGGTCTTTCTGAAAACGCACGGCAATCTGATCTATGTTTAGCCAAAGAAGGCCAGCGTTGATGTGCTCTTACCACTCCTACCTGTCGTTCATTTGTTTATTTTTAGCCGGACCTGCTTTAGCCTTGGATGTTGCACAACTTATAATACATAGTGTGTTTGGCTCACATCCTGTCCAAGACCACCGCTGCCAGTTGGTTTCGAACCATTTTGTGTGTGAGAGAGAGAGAGAGAGAGAGAGAGAGAGAGAGAGAGAGAGAGAGAGACGCCAAGCGGAGAGGCCGATGCTTTATGAATGAGGCACAGCTCTACATCATGCGTATGCTTTTTCCAGAAATAAAGTGATTAATCAACTGAATAGCTAAGATATTATTTTTATTGATCACTATTAAGACAAATACACCCAGATTTCATAATGCTATCATTTACTGTCAGAATGAAAGAGGTCTTCATTTTGTGAATACTTTCACTACTGCAGTAATCCCTCTTTCAGGGAAAACATCAAAAAGATCCGATAACAGGTTTTTGGGAATGAGGAAACAGGTTTGCATCACTGTAAATCTGTTGCTGTGCTCTATGAATTACTCCCTCAAAGTCTTGTTGGAATAGATATTCTTCTCAGTCTTTCATGTGTTAATAGTTGTACACGCACTACAGTTTGGTAAACACTGCTCTGTGCCCTGTAATGCAAAAACTGTAAACAAACTTAGCTAAGGAGATTATTGTGTAATGTTCTTTCTTTTATTACTTTTTGAAGATACTGACAAAATTCCACTAAAACTGAAGGGAAAGTAAAAATGATTTCTTTATCTCACAGACCTTTTCAAAACCAAGATTCCCAGACTGGATATGAAAGTAAATGTCTCATTGGAACAGACATCTTTTCAGTCTGAATCTGCATCCCTTCATTACACTTGAATCCTGCAGTTCCACGAACAATACACACTGCTGTTATGTGAAAGGAATTGCTTGTCTGCAGGAGGCAAAGGAGCTCTCTTTATTAAGAGTTCATCCTCGTTTCAATTTAATTATAAGAAAGATGCCTTGGTGTGCATTCACGTATGTGTGTTATTGTGTGTTTGTGTCTCACACAAAGACATTTGCACAGAGTCACGTCAGCCTTTAAAAAGGTAACACATTCACCTCTGCAAGTGTGTGTGGAGACGTCACGGGGAATCAACGTCAAGCTGCTAGTAAGGAGAGAAAGAAAGAAAGTAAAGAGCCAACAAGAGACGGAGAAGAAAATGAAGAATAGAGAGGGAGGGAGGACTGCAACTTTGAGATGAGTGTTCACTCCTGCCTTGAGAAACAGTGTGTGACGCCAGTAGCAGTAAAAGCATGTGGTGTGTTGTAATCTCTCTCTGATAATCGATGTATCTGACTGAGCATTTATCTTTCAGCCTAATAACAGCACAATTCTGAATGGGTGTACGTGTACCCATGTGTGTGTCGGCTATAAGTCTGTCTACAACTGACAGATAAGATTGACACATGTACAGCATGAGTACATGTATGCACTGAGCCTGTGTGTCATAAGGGTCAATTTGAGCATCAAAACACTGCACCCTCAAACAGGTTTGATCAGAATGGAAAAATGCACTCACTCAGGTGCATTCACTCAAGTAGCATACTGCCATAAATACATCCATAAACACACTCCAACACAGTCCAAGGTCTTCTAAGTGTGAAAGTAGAAAGCCACGTCCCCACAGTTAGATGGAACACTGTAGGTGGTGGAGCCAATGCAAAACCTTCCATGAATACAAATGCTTTGAACCTGGCTGACCCAGTCTAGATTGTGATTGTGTGAGTGTGTGCGCGCTGCTCTGCATGTGTGTCAGCATTCAGCAGCAGCAGCTGCACTCTATCTCCTTGCTCCTGCAGCATTCATGCTGGTCCTCAGGGTCAAACGCACACGCAAATCAGACACGGAGATGTGTCGGAGGCCATTTTGAGCCGACGGTGAGCCGTGCCTGAGCTGTTGCTGTGAAAATGAGCCGACATCACTTCAGAGGAGGGCCTCGCTACACCTGCGGCCCCCGGCTGACTTGCACTGCTTAGCTCTCCCCTGTATGAGTTGAAGTTAGTGTGCGGAAAAAAAGGAAAAGTCAACAACTGAGGGGAGGGGGAGGATGCAGAGATAATGGAAGTGTGACAGGGAAGTACAGTACAGTCCATATCTGAGCTTGATTTATCCTTCAGTTTAACCAGGGCTGTTTTTGATCCTTACTTCTGATTTTATGGAGATGCTGCATATTATGTAGCGCCAATATGCAGGAAACAATTGGCCAGTGTATTGCAGAAAGATAATGCCGATGCCCATATACAATGTATATGTTTGTATGTGTGAAAAAGAAATGTGTGAACGACGGAGAGAGGGAAGGAGAGGGAGAGAGAGAGAGAGCTGCAGAGAGACTGAGGTGTGTATCACTGCCCAGCAAGGGTGAGACTTCTTGGCCCCACACCTCCGTCTAATTAATCAGCTCGGTATTTAAGAGGAGCTGGGGTGGACACTTGCCTCTAATTAGTTAGCTTTGCCAAGGGTGTGTGTGTGTGTGTGTGTGTGCGTGCGTGCTTGCGTGTGTGCGTGTGTGCGTGTGCGTGTGCGTGTGCGTGTGCGTGTGCGTGTGCGTGTGCGTGTGCGTGTGTGTGATAGGCAATCAGGGCCCTAAACAGAAAAAAGCATAACACACATCCCGGGAAGAAGACAGAGAGGCTGTTGAGTGAGTACAAGGATAGAGAGGGAGCGTAGGTGACGGAGAGTCTGGCAAGGAGAAGAGAAGAGGATGAGAGTGAGACGAGGTCAGAGAAACGAAGGAAAAGCTGGAGAGAGAGCGGAGGGAGAGAGCAGCGTGAGCAAAGAGCCAGACAGTTGAGAGGAGGAGCAGGGAAGGTGAGATAAAAGATGAAAAAAAAATGAAAGAAGGCAGAGAGAGAGAAAGAGAGAGAGAGAGATGAGTGAAGGGAAACGATGGTGAGGAAGAGATGGAGAGAGAAAAAGCGAGAGAAGAGAGGGGGAAAAGGTTGACTTCTAAAGTGGGACATTAGTATTCAAGCAGCTCCCATGCACCCCGACCACCACACCGCACTGCCCTGTCTGCCCAGCAGCCAGCTCTCCTCCTGGAGTGGACCTGGACACAGAGCGGGGGTGCGTGTGTGTGTGTGTGTGTGTGTGTGTGTGTGTGTGTGCGTGTGCGTGTGCGTGTGCGTGTGTCTGTGTGTGTGTGTGCGTGTGTGTGTGTGTGCGTGCGTGCGTGCGCATGTTGAGTTCATTGTAGGTCTAAAATAATGCCATGAAATACTTCCTCCAAAGCATCTGCAGTGATTCTCCATACTCTGGGTCTCAGTGTGGCGTCTCACACCTTCACTAACTGTTGAATATTCTGAATACAGTATAAAATAAACATTAACACTAAACAAATGTTAACAGTCATCATTTTCATTTGGTTGGTTGGGCCATAGAATGTTCCAGGTTTGTTGACATGCATCACAACAAAGATAAACCTGGACACATGCTTGTTTGTGTGTTGAGAGAAAGTGGGCATACACACACACACACACACACACACACACACACACACACACATACACACAGTCTTTCTAATTTTAAGAGTCTTTCAACTATAACCTGCATCTTCTGTAATCTGCCCAGGGACTCTGATCTGCTAATAACACACCTGTTCCAAACATGATGGGAGACAAAGAGGGAAAATGTTGGAGTGGAGAAACTCTGTGCCTGCAAATGTAAGGTTTCAGATCCTCGACTGAGTTTCAGTATCTTTAATAACCCTGGTGTTTTAATACAAGTCCTGTGATTGTGTCTCTGTCTGCAGTGTTACTGGAAAACAGTTAGTGTCAGTGGAAAGGCAGATCCATATGTAAAATAATATTGTCTGGTTCAGGAATGAGCTTCACATGGGATTTAACGCAAACCTGTTGGTTTTTGAGATATCCTGCTGACAGACACTTTAATAAACTGTCTGACAGGATTGTGTTCTTGTTTGTGTTCGTTATGTATAAAGATGTCATTGATAGTTTTCATAACTCCCTTTGATTATGGTAGTTGATTGATGCAGTTCTGAGAGGGAACACAAAGATCTAACAGTTAGTCATTCGTCTACATGATCTCAATCTAACTCAGCAACCTTCAGCCAACAATGATGGAGACATTTTATCATTTATTTTTAATTATTTATTTAATTTAAATTTAACTTATGTTTCCTCATCTTGGGAACCCATGAGTTGGAATTCTTGGACTTTGCGTGTCACATCTAGGAAAAGGGGGACTAAATAAAGCAAGTGGGCTGGATCCAAACAAGTACAGGAGCCGGCAAACACATATTCAGTGCGTGTTGATCTTATTCATCCACCGAAACTCAGACCCTTTCAGAATCCTTTGAAACCTTGTAAGTTAAAATCACTGAGCTCAACTAAAACGCAGTTGATTGTCTCCCACAGCCCGTCCTTCTTTCATTCTCACAACTTATCAATCAAACCTTGCATGTGTTTCTCACCTTCTACTGCACTGTGAGGCAGGAAATCGTGCAAAGGGAAGGTAGCAGCAATACATATAACATATAATAGTATAATAATATACTGTATATGTATAAATGAAATGTTATTTCACAAAGTAGATGGCACCACTGCAGTTATGAACATTTGGCTTTGTTCAACACACTTGTTTCTGTCACAATGGCAGAAACTTTGAGGGGAAATGAGGCAATCTTCACTATTTGGTATATTAAGTCATAACCCCATTTGTATCAATCAGCGCCATTCTACACACATTTCTCAGTCTATTAGATTCTCT